>NW_027223003.1:0-88487 GCF_030179905.1 Drosophila bipectinata | reverse complement strand
CACTCCACGCCTCGGCAGGAGAATCGGCCTTGCACTCCAGGCGTTGGCAGGGAGATTGGCCAGGCACTTCACGTATGGCGGGGTATCAGCTGGCAAGGAATTGGCCAGGCACTCCACGGGTCGGCAGGGAAATTGTCTGGCCACTCCAGGCATTGGCAGGGAGATCGGGCAGGCATATCATTTATTGGCGGGTTATCAGCTGGCAAGGGAATCGGCCAGGCAGTCCACGCGTCGGCAGGGGAATCGGCTGGGCACTCCACGCCTCGGCAAGCGGATCGGCCGGCATTCCAGGCCATGGCAGGGAGATCGACCAGGCACTTCACGTATTGGCGGTTTATCAACTGGGAGGGGATCGGCCAGCCACTCTACGGGTCGGTGGGGACTCGGCTGGACACTCCACGCCTCGGTAAGGAGATCGGCCGGGAACTCCAGGTCTTGGCAGGGGGATCGGCCGGACACTCCAGTTGGTGGCAGGGAGATTGGCAAGGCACTTCACGCCTTGGCGGGCTATCAGCTGGGAGATTGGCCAGGCATTCCATGTCTTGACGGGGTATCAGCTGGCATTGAATTGGCCAGGCACTCCACGGGTCGGCAGAGAAAATCGGCTGGCCACTCCACGCCTCGGTAGAGGGATCGGCCGGGCATTGCAGGCCTTGGCAGGTAGAGCGGGCAGGTGTATCATTTATTGGCGGTTATCAGCTGGCATGGGAATCGGCTAGGCACTCGACGCGTCGGCAGGGAATCGGCCTTGCACTCCAGGCGTTGGCAGGGAGATTGGCAGGCACTTCACGTATTGGCGGGGTATCAGCTGGCAAGAATTGGCCAGGCACTCCACGGGTCGGCAGGGAAATTGTCTGGCCACTCCAGGCCTGGGCAGGGAGATCGGGAGGTATATCATTTATTGACGGTTTATCAGCTGGCAGAGGAATCAGCTAGGCACTCTACGCGCCGGCAGGGGAATCGGCTGTGCACTCCACGGCTCGGCAGAGGGTTCGTCCTTGCACTCTAAGCGTTGGCTGGGAGATTGGCCATGCATTTCACGTATTGGCGGGTTATAAACTGGCAGGAATTGGACAGGTACTCCACGGGTCGCAGGGGAATCGGCTGGCCACTCCACGCATCGGTAGGGGATCGGCCGGGCACTTCAGGTCTGGCAGAGGGATCGGCCGGGCACACCAGGCGTTGGCAGGCAGATTGGCCAGGCACTTCACGTCTTGGCGGGCTATCAGCTGGCAGGGAGTCGGCCAGGCACTCCACGGGTCGGAAGGAAAATCGGCTGGCCACTCCACGCCTCGGTGGGGGATCGGCCGGGCACTCCAGGCCTTGGCAGTGAGAGAGCGGGCAGGTATACCATTTATTGACGGGTTATCAGCTGGCAGGGGAATCGGCTAGGCACTCGACGCGTCGGCAGGGGAATCGGGCCTTGCACTCCAGACGTTGGCAGGGAGATTGGCCAGGCACTTCACGTATTGGCGGGGATCAGCTAGCAGGGGATCGCCAGCCACTCTACGGGTCGGTAGGGACTCGGCTGGACACTCCTCGCCTCGGTAGGGGGGTCGGCCGGGCACTCCAGGTCATGGCACGGGGATCGGCCTTGCACTCCAGGCGTTGGCAGGGAGATCGGGCAGGCACTTCACGTATTGGCGGGGTATCAGCTGGCAGGGAATTAGCCAGGCACTCCACGGGTCGGCAGGGAAATCGGCTGGCCACTCCACGCCTCGGTAGGGGGATCGGCCGGGCACTCCAGGTCTTGGCAGAGGGATCGGTCGGGCACTCCAGGCGGTGGCAGGGAGATTGGCCAGGCACTTCATGTCTTGGCGGGGTATCAGCTGTCAGGGAATTGGCCAGGCACTCTACGGGTCGGTAGGGGACTCGGCTGGACACTCCACGCCTCGGTAGGGGATCGGCCGGGCTCTCCAGGTCTTGGCAGAGGGATCGGTGGGCACTCAGGCGGTGGCAGGGAGATTGACCAGGCACTTCACGTCTTGGCGGGGTATCAGCTGGCAGGGAATTAGCCAGGCACTCCACGCGTCGGCAGGGGAATCGGCTGGGCACTCCAAGCCTCGGCACTGGGCAGGGAGATCGGGCAGGTATATCATTTATTGACGGGTTATCGGTAGGGAACTCGGCTGGCCACTTCACGCCTCGGTAGGGGGATCGGCCGGGCACTCCAGGCCTTGGCAGGGAGATTAAGCAGGCACTTCACGTCTTGGCGGGGTATCAGCTAGCAGGGGATTCGGCCCAGCCACTCTACGGGTCGGTAGGGGAATCGGCTGGACACTCCACGCCTCGGTAAGGAGATCGGCCGGGAACTCAGGTCTTGGCAGGGGGATCGGCGAACACTCCAGGCTTTGGCAGGGAGATTAACCAGGCACTTCACGTCTTGGCGGGGTATCAGCTAGCAGGGGATCGGCCAGCCACTCTACGGGTCGGTAGGGGACTCGGCTGGACACTCCACGCCTCGGTAGGGGGATCGGCCGGGCACTCCAGGTCTTGGCAGAGGGATCGGTCGGGCACTCCAGGCGGTGGCAGGGAGATTGGCCAGGCACTTCACGTCTTGGCGGGGTATCAGCTGTCAGGGAATTGGCCAGGCACTCCACGGGTCGGCAGGGGATTCGGCTGGCCACTCCACCCTCGGCACGGGGATCGGCCGTGCATTCCAGGCTTTGGCAGGGGGATTACCCGGGCACTTCACGTCTTGGCGGGGTAGCAGCTGGCAGGGGATCGGCCAGGCACTCCACGGGTCGGTAGGGGACTCGGCTGGCCACTCCACGCCTCGGTAGGGGGATCGGCCGGGCACTCCAGGCCTTGGCAGGGGGATCGGCCGGGCACTCCAGGCCTTGGCAGGGGGATCGGCCGGGCACTCCAGGCGTTGGCAGGGAGAGTGGCCACGCACCTCACGTATTGGCGGGGTATCAGCTGGCAGGGGATCGGCCAGGCACTCCACGGGTCGGCAGGCGAGTCGGCTGGCCACTCCACGCCTCGGTAGGGGGATCGGCGGGCACTTCAGGTCTGGCAGAGGGATCGGCCGGGCACACCAGGAGTTGGCAGGGAGATTGGCCAGGCACTTCACGCCCTGGCGGGCTATCAGTGGCAGGGAGTCGGCCAGGCACTCCACGGGTCGGTAGGAAAATCGGCTAGCCACTCCACGCCTCGGTAGGGGGATCGGCCGGGCACTCCAGGCCTTCGGAGGAGATCGGGAAGGTATATCATTTATTGACGGGTTATCAGCTGGCAGGGGAATCGCTAGGCACTCGACGCGTCGGCAGGGGAATCGGCCTTGCACTCCAGACGTTGGCAGGGAGAATGGCCAGGCACTTCACGTATTGGCGGGGTATCAGCTGGCAAGGAATTGGCCAGGCCATCCCACGGGTCGGCAGGGAAATCGTCTGGCCACTCCTGGCCTGGGCAGGGAGATCGGGCAGGTATATCATTTATTGACGGGGTATCAGCTGGCAGGGGATCGGCTGGGCACTCCACGCCTCGGCAGGGGGATTGGCTTTGCACTCCAGGCGTTGGCAAGGAGATTGGCCAGGCACTTCACGTATTGGCGGGGTATCAGCTGGCAGGGAATTGGCCAGGCACGCCACGGGTCGGCAGGGGAATCGGCTGGCCACTCCACACCTCGGTAGGGGGATCAGCCGGGCACTCTAGGTCTTGGCAGGGGTATCGGCCAGGCACTCCAGGCGGTGGCAGGGAGATTGGCCGGGCACTTCACGTATTGGCGGGGTATCAGCTGGCAGGGAATTGGCCAGGCACGCCACGGGTCGGCAGGGAAATCGGCTGGCCACTCCACGCCTCGGTAGGGGGATCGGCCGGCGGCGGTATTGGCGGGGTATCAGCTGGCAGGGGATCGGCTAGGCTCTTCACGTCTCGGCAGAGGTATCAGCTTGCAGGGAATGCGACTTTGCACTCCCACCTCGGCTGTGCGATCGGCCGGGCACTCCAGACATTGGCAGGGAGATCGGCTGGGCACTCCAGGCGGTGGCAGGGAGATTGGCCAGGCACTCCATGTCTTGGCGGGGATCAGCTGGCATTGAATTGGCCAGGCACTCCACGGGTCGGCAGGAGAATCGGCTGGGCACTCCACGCCTCGGCAGGGGGTTCGGACGGGCTTTCCAGGTCTTGGCAGGGAGATCGAACAGGCATATCATTTATTGGCGGGCTATCACCTGGCAGGGGAATCGGCTAGGCAGTCAACGTCGGTAGGGGAATCGGCTGCGCATTCTTCGCCTTGGCGTGGATCGGCCTTGCAATCCAGGCGTTGGCAGGGAGATTGGCCAGGCACTTTGCGTATTGGCGGGGTATCAGCTGGCAGGGAATTGGCCAGGCACTCCACGGGTCGGCAGGGGAATCGGCTGGCCACTCCACGCCTCGGTAGGGGGATCGGCCGGGCACTTCAGGTCTTGGCAGGGGGGTCGGCCGGGCACACCAGGCGTTGCAGGCAGATCGGCCAGGACCTTCACGTCTTGGCGGGCTATCAGCTGGCAGGGAGTCGGCCAGGCACTCCACGGGTCGGAAGGGGAATCGGCTGGCCACTCCACGCCTCGGTAAGGGGATCGGCCGGGCACTTCACGTATTGGCGGGGTATCAGCTGGCAGGGAATTGGCCAGGCACTCCACGGGTCGGCAGGGAAATCGGCTGGCCACTCCACGCCTCGGTAGGGGGAGATCGGGCAGGCATATCATTTATTGGCGGGTTATCAGCTGGCAGGGGAATCGGATAGGCACTCCACGCGTCGGCAGGGGAATCGGCTTGCACTCCAGACGTTGGCAGGGAGATTGGCAGGCACTTCACGTATTGGCGCGGTATCAGCTAGCAAGGAATTGGCCAGGCACTCCACGGGTCGGCAGGGAAATCGTCTGGCCACTCCTGGCCTGGCAGGGAGATCGGGCAGGTATATCATTTATTGACGGGTTATGAGATGGCAGGGGAATCGGCTGGCCACTCCACGCCTCGGCAGGGGGATCGGCCTTGCACTCCAGGCTTTGGCAGGGAGATTGGCCAGGCACTTCACGTCTTGGCGGGGTATCAGCTGGCAGGGAATTGGCCAGGCACTCCACGGGTCGGTAGGGGACTCGGCTGGACACTCCACGCCTCGGTAAGGAGATCGGCCGGGCACTCCAGGCCTTGGCGGGGAGATCGGGAAGGTATATCATTTATTGACGGGTTATCAGCTGGCAGGGGAATCGGCTAGGCACTCGACGCGTCGGCAGGGGAATCGGCCTTGCACTCCAGACGTTGGCAGGGAGATTGGCCAGGCACTTCACGTATTGGCGGGGTATCAGCTGGCAAGGAATTGGCCAGGCACTCCACGGGTCGGCAGGGAAATCGTCTGGCCACTCCAGGCCTGGGCATTGAGATCGGGCAGGTATATCATTTATAGACGGGTTATCAGCTGGCAGGGGAATCGGAATCACGCCTCGGCACGGGGATCGGCCTTGCACTCCAGGCTTTGGCAGGGAGATTTGCCAGGCACTTCACGTCTCGGCAGGGGTATCAGCTTGCAGGGGATCGGCCAGCCACTCTACGGGTCGGTAAAGGACTCGGCTGGACACTCCACGCCTCGGTAAGGAGATCGGCCGGGAACTCCAGGTCTTGGCAGGGGGATCGGCCGAACACTCCAGGCGTTGGCAGGGAGATTACCAGGCACTTCAGTCTTGGCGGGGTATCAGCTAGCAGGGGATCGGCCAGCCACTCTACGGGTCGGTAGGGGACTCGGCTGGACACTCCACGCCTCGGTAGGGGGATCGGCCGGGCACTCCAGGTCTTTGCAGAGGGATCGGTCGGGCACTCCAGGCGGTGCCCGGGAGATTGGCCAGGCACTTCATGTCTTGGCGGGGTATCAGCTGGTCAGGGAATTGGCCAGGCACTCCACGGGTCGGCAGGGGATTCGGCTGGCCACTCCACGCCTCAGTAGGGGGATCGGCCGGGCATGCCAGGTCTTGGCAGGGGATCGGCCGGGCACTCCAGGCGGTGGCAGGGAGATTGGCCAGGCACTTCATGTCTTGGCGGGGTATCAGCTGTCAGGGAATTGGCCAGGCACTCCACGGGTCGGCAGGGGAATCGGCTGGGCACTCCACGCCTCGGCACGGGGATCGGCCTTGCATTCCAGGCTTTGGCAGGGAGATTAACCAGGCACTTCACGTCTTGGCGGGGTATCAGCTGGCAGGGGATCGGCCAGCCACTCCACGGGTCGGTAGGGGACTCGGCTGGACACTCCACGCCTCGGTAAGGAGATCGGCCGGGCACGCCAGGTCTTGGCAGGGGGATCGGCCGGGCACTCCAGGCGGTGGCAGGGAGATCGGCCAGACACTTCACGTCTTGGCGAGGTATCAGCTGGCAGGAATTGGCCACGCACTCCACGGGTCGGCAGGGAAATCGGCTGGCCACTCCACGCCTTGTAGGGGGATCGGCCGGCGGCGGTATTGGCGGGGTATCAGCTGGCAGGGAGTCGGCTAGGCCCTTCACGTCTCTGTAGAGGTATCAGCTTGCAGGGAAAACGGCTTGGCACTCCACCTCGGCTGTGCGATCGGCCGGGCACTCCAGGCCTTGGCAGGGGGTTCGGCCGGGCACTCCAGGTGTTGGCAGGGAGATTGGCCAGGCACTTCACGTATTGGCGGGGTATCAGCTGGCAGGGGATCGGCTAGGCACTCCACGCGTCGGCAGGGGAATTGGCTGGCCACTCCACGGGTCGGTAGGGGCTCGGCTGGGCGCGCCACGCGTCGGCAGGGGGATCGGCCGGGCACTCCAGGTGTTGGCAGGGAGATTGGCCAGGCACTTCACGTATTGGCGGGGTATCAGCTGGCAGGGAATTGGCCAGGCACTCCACGGGTCGGCAGGGAAATCGGCTGGCCACTCCACGCCTCGGTAGGGGGATCGGCCGGCGGCGGTATTGGCGGGGTATCAGCTGGCAGGGGATCGGCTAGGCCCTTCACGTCTCGGTAGAGGTATCAGCTTGCAGGGAAAACGGCTTGGCACTCCCACCTCGACTGTGGGATAGGCCGGGCACTCCAGGCGTTGGCAGATACATCGGCCGGGCACTCCACGGGTCGGCAGGGAAATCGGCTGGCCACTCCATGCCTTTGTAGGGGATCGGCCGGCGGCGGTATTGGCGGGGTATCAGCTGGCAGGGGATCGGCTAGGCCCTTCACGTCTCGGTAGAGGTATCAGCTTGCAGGGAAAACGGCTTGGCACTCCCACCTCGACTGTGGGATAGGCCGGGCACTCCAGGCGTTGGCAAGGAGATCGGCCAGGCACTTCACGTATTGGCGGGGTATCAGCTGGCAGGGAATTGGCCAGGCACGCCACGGGTCGGCAGGAAAATCGCTGGCCACTCCACGCCGCCGTAGGGGGATCGGCCGGGCATTCAGGCCTTGGCAGGGAGAGCGGGCAGGTATATGCTTGCAGGGGATCGGCCAGCCACTCCACGGGTCGGTGGGGGACTCGGCTGGACACTCCACGCCTCGGTAAGGAGATCGGCCGGCACGCCAGGTCTTGGCAGGGGGATCGGCCGGGCACTTCAGGCCTTGGCAGGGGGATCGGCCGCGCTTTCCAGGCTTTGGCAGGGAGATTGGCCAGGCACTTCACATACTGTCGGGTTATCAGCTATCAGGGAAGTGCCCAGGCACTCCACGTGTCGGCAGGGGAATCGGCTGGGCACTCCACGCCTCGGCAGGGGAGTCGGCCGGGCACTCCAGGCATTGGCAGGGAGATCGGGCAGGTATATCATTTTTTGGCGGGTTATCAACTGGCAGTAAAACGGCCAGGCACTCCACGCGTCGGCAGGGGAATCGGCTGGGCACTCCACGCCTCGGCAGGGGAATAGGCCGGGTACTCCAGGCATTGGCAGGAAGATCGGCCAGGCACTTCACGTATTGGCGGGTTATCAGCTGGCAGGGGATCGGCCAGGCACTCCACGGGTCGGTAGGGAACTCGGCTGGCCACTCCACGCCTCGGTAAGGAGATCGGCCGGCACGCCAGGTCTTGGCAGGGGATCGGCCGGGCACTCCAGGCGGGGTGGCAGGGAGATTGGCCAGGCACTTCATGTCTTGGCGGGGTATCAGCTGTCAGGGAATTGGCCAGGCACTCCACGGGTCGGCAGGGGAATCGGCTGGGCACTCCACGCCTCGGCACGGGGATCGGCCTTGCATTCCAGGCTTTGGCAGGGAGATTAACCAGGCACTTCACGTCTTGGCGGGGTATCAGCTGGCAGGGGATCGGCCAGCCACTCCACGGGTCGGTAGGGGACTCGGCTGGACACTCCACGCCTCGGTAAGGAGATCGGCCGGGCACGCCAGGTCTTGGCAGGGGGATCGGCCGGGCACTCCAGGCGGTGGAAGGGAGATCGGCCAGACACTTCACGTCTTGGCGAGGTATCAGCTGGCAGGGAATTGGCCACGCACTCCACGGGTCGGCAGGGAAATCGGCTGGCCACTCCACGACTCGGCAGGGGGATCGGCCGGGCACTTCAGGTCTTGGCAGAGGATCGGCCGGGCACACCAGGCGTTGGCAGGGAGATTGGCCAGGCTTTTCACGTATTGGCGGGGTATCAGCTGGCAAGGAATTGGCCAGGCACTCTACGGGTCGGCAGGGAAATCGTCTGGCCACTCCTGGCCTTGGCAGGGAGATCGGGCAGGTATATCATTTATTGACGGGTTATCATCTGGCAGGGGAATCGGTGAGGCACTCCACGCCTCGGTAGGGGGATCGGCCTAGCATTCCAGGCTTTGGCAGGGAGATTAACCAGGCACTTAACGTCTTGGCGGGGTATCAGCTGGCAGGGGATCGGCCAGCCACTCCACGGGTCGGTAGGGGACTCGGCTGGACACTCCACGCCTCGGTAAGGAGATCGGGCGGGAACTCCAGGTCTTGGCAGGGGGATCGGCCGAACACTCCAGGCTTTGGCAGGGAGATTAACCAGGCACTTCACGTCTTGGCGGGGTATCAGCTAGCAGGGGATCGGCCAGCCACTCTACGGGTCGGTAGGGGACTCGGCTGGACACTCCACGCCTCGGTAGCGGGATCGGCCGGGCACTCCAGGTCTTGGCAGAGGGATCGGTCGGGCACTCCAGGCGGTGGCAGGGAGATTGGCCAGGCACTTCATGTCTTGGCGGGGTATCAGCTGTCAGGGAATTGGCCAGGCACTCCACGGGTCGGCAGGGGATTCGGCTGGCCACTCCACGCCTCGGCACGGGGATCGGCCTTGCATTCCAGGCTTTGGCAGGGAGATTAACCAGGCACTTCACGTCTTGGCGGGGTATCAGCTGGCAGGGGATCGGCCAGCCACTCCACGGGTCGGTAGGGGACTCGTCTGGACACTCCACGCCTCGGTAAGGAGATCGGCCGGGCACGCCAGGTCTTGGCAGGGGGATCGGCCGGGCACTTCAGGCCTTGGCAGGGGGATCGGCCGGGCTTTCCAGGCGTTGGCAGGGAGATTGGCCAGGCACTTCACGTATTGGCGGGGTATCAGCTGGCAGGGAATTGCCCAGGCACTCCAAGGGTCGGCAGGGAAATCTGCTGGCCACTCCACGCCTCGGTAGGGGGATCGGCCGGGCATTCCAGGCCTTGGCAGGGAGATCGGGCAGGTATATCATTTATTAACGGGTTATCAGCTGGCAGGGGAATCGGCTAGGCACTCGACGCGTCGGCAGGGGAATCGGCTGGGCACTCCACGCCTCGGCACGCGGATCGGCCTTGCATTCCAGGCTTTGGCAGGGAGATTAACCAGGCACTTCACGTCTTGGCGGGGTATCAGCTGGCAGGGGATCGGCCAGCCACTCCACGGGTCGGTAGGGGACTCGGCTGGACACTCCACGCCTCGGTAAGGAGATCGGCCGGGCACGCCAGGTCTTGGTAGGGGGATCGGCCGGGCACTCCAGGCGGTGGCAGGGAGATTGGCCAGGCACTTCACGTCTTGGCGGGGTATCAGCTGGCAGGGAATTGGCCAGGCACTCCACGGGTCGGCAGGGAAATCGGCTGGCCACTCCACGCCTCGGTAGGGGAATCAGCCGGGCACCCCAGGTCTTGGCAGGGGGATAGGCCGGGCACTCCAGGCGGTGGCAGGGAGATTGGCCAGGCACTTCACGTCCTGGCGGGGTATCAGCTGGCAGGGAATTGGCCAGGCACTCCACGGGTCGGCAGGGAAATCGGCTGGCCACTCCACGCCTCAGTAGGGGGATCGGCCGGCGGCGGTATTGGCGGGTTATCAGCTGGCAGGGAATCGGCTAGGCCCTTCACGTCTCGGTAGAGGTATCAGCTTGCAGGGAAAACGGCTTGGCACTCCCACCTCGGCTGTGGGATCGGCCGGGCACTCCAGGCCTTGGCAGGGGGATCGGCCGGGCTTTCCAGGCGTTGGCAGGGAGATTGGCCAGGCACTTCACGTATTGGCGGGGTATCAGCTGGCAGGGAATTGGCCACGCACTCCACGGGTCGGCAGGGAAATCGGCTGGCCACTCCACGCCTTTGTAGGGGGATCGGCCGGCGGCGGTATTGGCGGGTTATCAGCTGGCAGGGGATCGGCTAGGCCCTTCAAGTCTCGGTAGAGGTATCAGCTTGCAGGGAAAACGGCTTGGCACTCCCACCTCGGCTGTGGGATCGGCCGGGCACTTCAGGCCTTGGCAGGGGATCGGCTATGTACTCCACGGGTCGGTAGGGGCTCGGATGGCCACTCCACGCCTTGGTAGGGGGATTGGCCGGCGGCGGTATTGGCGGGGTATCAGCTGGCAGGGGATCGGCTGGCCCTTCACGTCTCGGTAGAGGTATCAGCTTGCAGGGAAAACGGCTTGGCACTCGCACCTCGGCTGTGGGATCGGCCGGGCACTCCAGGCCTTGGCAGGGGGATCGGCCGGGCACTCCAGGCGGTGGCAGGGAGATTGGCCAGGCACTCCATGTCTTGGCGGGGTATCAGCTGGCATTGAATTGGCCAGGCACTCCACGGGTCGGCAGGAAAATCGTCTGGCCACTCCACGCCTCGGTAGGGGGATCGGCCGGGCATTCCAGGCCTTGGCAGGGAGAGCGGGCAGGTATATCATTTATTGACGGGTTATCATCTGGCAGGGGAATCGGCTAGGCACTCGACGCGTCGGCAGGGGAATCGGCTGGGCACTCCACGCCTCGGCAGGGGGATCGGCCTTGCACTCCAGGCGTTGGCAGGGAGATTGGCCAGGCACTTCACGTATTGGCGGGGTATCAGCTGGCAGGGAATTGAACAGGTACTCCACGGGTCGGCAGGGGAATCGGCTGGCCACTCCACGCCTCGGTAGGGGGATCGGCCGGGCACTTCAGGTCTTGGCAGAGGGATCGGCCGGGCACACCAGGCGTTGGCAGGGAGATTGGCCAGGCACTTCACGTATTGGCGGGGTATCAGCTGGCAGGGAATTGCCCAGGCACTCCAAGGGTCGGCAGGGAAATCTGCTGGCCACTCCACGCCTCGGTAGGGGGATCGGCCGGGCATTCCAGGCCTTGGCAGGGAGATCGGGCAGGTATATCATTTATTAACGGGTTATCAGCTGGCAGGGGAATCGGCTAGGCACTCGACGCGTCGGCAGGGGAATCGGCTGGGCACTCCACGCCTCGGCACGGGGATCGGCCTTGCATTCCAGGCTTTGGCAGGGAGATTAACCAGGCACTTCACGTCTTGGCGGGGTATCAGCTGGCAGGGGATCGGCCAGCCACTCCACGGGTCGGTAGGGGACTCGGCTGGACACTCCACGCCTCGGTAAGGAGATCGGCCGGGCACGCCAGGTCTTGGTAGGGGGATCGGCCGGGCACTCCAGGCGGTGGCAGGGAGATTGGCCAGGCACTTCACGTCTTGGCGGGGTATCAGCTGGCAGGGAATTGGCCAGGCACTCCACGGGTCGGCAGGGAAATCGGCTGGCCACTCCACGCCTCGGTAGGGGAATCAGCCGGGCACTCCAGGTCTTGGCAGGGGGATCGGCCGGGCACTCCAGGCGGTGGCAGGGAGATCGGCCAGACACTTCACGTCTTGGCGAGGTATCAGCTGGCAGGGAATTGGCCACGCACTCCACGGGTCGGCAGGGAAATCGGCTGGCCACTCCACGCCTTTGTAGGGGGATCGGCCGGCGGCGGTATTGGCGGGGTATCAGCTGGCAGGGGATCGGCTAGGCCCTTCAAGTCTCGGTAGAGGTATCAGCTTGCAGGGAAAACGGCTTGGCCCTCCCACCTCGGCTGGGGGTCGGCCGGGCACTCCAGGCCTTGGCAGGGGGATCGGCCGGGCTTTCCAGGCGTTGGCAGGGAGATTGGCCAGGCACTTCACGTATTGGCGGGGTATCAGCTGGCAGGGAATTGGCCAGGCACTCCACGGGTCGGCAGGGAAATCGGCTGGCCACTCCACGCCTTTGTAGGGGGATCGGCCGGCGGCGGTATTGGCGGGGTATCAGCTGGCAGGGGATCGGCTAGGCCCTTCAAGTCTCGGTAGAGGTATCAGCTTGCAGGGAAAACGGCTTGGCACTCCCACCTCGGCTGTGGGATCGGCCGGGCACTTCAGGCCTTGGCAGAGGGATCGGCCGGGCACTCCACGGGTCGGCAGGGAAATCGGCTGGCCACTCCACGCCTTTGTAGGGGGATCGGCCGGCGGCGGTATTGGCGGGGTATCAGCTGGCAGGGGATCGGCTAGGCCCTTCAAGTCTCGGTAGAGGTATCAGCTTGCAGGGAAAACGGCTTGGCACTCCCACCTCGGCTGTGGGATCGGCCGGGCACTTCAGGCCTTGGCAGAGGGATCGGCCGGGCACTCCAGGCGGTGGCAGGGAGATTGGCCAGGCACTCCATGTCTTGGCGGGGTATCAGCTGGCATTGAATTGGCCAGGCACTCCACGGGTCGGCAGGAAAATCGTCTGGCCACTCCACGCCTCGGTAGGGGGATCGGCCGGGCACTTCAGGCCTTGGCAGAGGGATCGGCCGGGCATTCCAGGCCTTGGCAGGGAGAGCGGGCAGGTATATCATTTATTGACGGGTTATCATCTGGCAGGGGAATCGGCTAGGCACTCGACGCGTCGGCAGGGGAATCGGCTGGGCACTCCACGCCTCGGCAGGGGGATCGGCCTTGCACTCCAGGCGTTGGCAGGGAGATTGGCCAGGCACTTCACGTATTGGCGGGGTATCAGCTGGCAGGGAATTGAACAGGTACTCCACGGGTCGGCAGGGGAATCGGCTGGCCACTCCACGCCTCGGTAGGGGGATCGGCCGGGCACTTCAGGTCTTGGCAGAGGGATCGGCCGGGCACACCAGGCGTTGGCAGGGAGATTGGCCAGGCACTTCACGTCTTGGCGGGCTATCAGCTGGCAGGGAGTCGGCCAGGCACTCCACGGGTCGGAAGGAAAATCGGCTGGCCACTCCACGCCTCGGTAGGGGGATCGGCCGGGCACTCCAGGCCTTGGCGGGGAGATCGGGAAGGTATATCATTTATTGACGGGTTATCAGCTGGCAGGGGAATCGGCTAGGCACTCGACGCGTCAGCAGGGGAATCGGCCTTGCACTCCAGGCGTTGGCAGGGAGATTGGCCAGGCACTTCACGTATTGGCGGGGTATCAGCTGGCAAGGAATTGGCCAGGCACTCCACGGGTCGGCAGGGAAATTGTCTGGCCACTCCAGGCCTGGGCAGGGAGATCGGGCAGGTATATCATTTATTGACGGGTTATCAGCTTGCAGAGGAATCGGCTAGGCACTCGACGCGTCGGCAGGGGAATCGGCTGGGCACTCCACGCCTCGGCAAGGGGATCGGCCTTGCATTCCAGGCTTTGGCAGGGAGATTAACCAGGCACTTCACGTCTTGGCGGGGTATCAGCTAGCAGGGGATCGGCCAGCCACTCTACGGGTCGGTAGGGGACTCGGCTGGACACTCCACGCCTCGGTAAGGAGATCGGCCGGGAACTCCAGGTCTTGGCAGGGGGATCGGCCGGGCACTCCAGGCGGTGGCAGGGAGATTGGCCAGGCACTTCACGTCTTGGCGGGCTATCAGCTGGCAGGGAGTCGGCCAGGCACTCCAAGGGTCGGCAGGGGAATCGGCTGGCCTCTCCACGCCTCGGTAGGGGGATCAGCCGGGCACTCCAGGTCTTGGCAGGGGGATCGGCCGGGCACTCCAGGCGGTGGCAGGGAGATTGGCCAGGCACTTCATGTCTTGGCGGGGTATCAGCTGGCAGGGAATTGGACAGGTACTCCACCGGTCGGCAGGGGAATCGGCTGGGCACTCCACGCCTCGGCAGGGGGATCGGCCGGGCACTCCAGGTCTTGGCAGAGGGATCGGCCGGGCACTCCAGGCGGTGACAGGGAGATTGGCCAGGCACTTCATGTCTTGGCGGGGTATCAGCTGGCAGGGAATTGGCCAGGCACTCCACGGGTCGGCAGGGGAATCGGCTAGGCACTCGACGCGTTGGCAGGGGAATCGGCTGGGCACTCCACGCCTCGGCACGGGGATCGGCCTTGCATTCCAGGCTTTAGCAGGGAGAATAACCAGGCACTTCACGTCTTGGCGGGGTATCAGCTGGCAGCAAATTGGCCAGGCACTCCACGGGTCGGCAGGGGAATCGGCTGGCCTCTCCACGCCTCGGTAGGGGGATCAGCCGGGCACTCCAGGTCTTGGCAGGGGATCGGCCGGGCACTCCAGGCGGTGGCAGGGAGATTGGCCAGGCACTTCATGTCTTGGCGGGGTATCAGCTGGCAGGGAATTGGACAGGTACTCCACGGGTCGGCAGGGGAATCGGCTGGCCACTCCACGCCTCGGTAGGGGGATCGGCCGGGCACTTCAGGCCTTGGCAGAGGGATCGGCCGGGCACTCCAGGCGTTGGCAGGGAGATTGGCCAGGCACTTCATGTCTTGGCGGGGTATCAGCTGGCAGGGAATTGGACAGGTACTCCACGGGTCGGCAGGGGAATCGGCTGGCCACTCCACGCCTCGCTAGGGTGATCGGCCGGGCACTTCAGGCCTTGGCAGAGGGATCGGCCGGGCACACCAGGCGTTGACAGGGAGATTGGCCAGGCACTTCACGTCTTGGCGGGCTATCAGCTGGCAGGGAGTCGGCCAGGCACTCCACGGGTCGGAAGGAAAATCGTCTGGCCACTCCACGCCTCGGTAGGGGGATCGGCCGGGCACTCCAGGCCTTGGCGGGGAGATCGGGAAGGTATATCATTTATTGACGGGTTATCAGCTGGCAGGGAGATCGGCCAGGCACTTCACGTATTGGCGGGGTATCAGCTGGCAAGGAATTGGCCAGGCACTCCACGGATCGGCAGGGAAATCGTCTGGCCACTCCTGGCCTGGGCAGGGAGATCGGGCAGGTATATCATTTATTGACGGGTTATCAGCTGGCAGAGGAATCGGCTAGGCACTCGACGCGTCGGCAGGGGAATCGGCTGGGCACTCCACGCCTCGGCACGGGGATCGGCCTTGTATTCCAGGCTTTGGCAGGGAGATTAACCAGGCACTTCACGTCTTGGCGGGGTATCAGCTAGCAGGGGATCGGCCAGCCACTCTACGGGTCGGTAGGGGACTCGGCTGGACACTCCACGCTTCGGTAAGGAGATCGGCCGGGAACTCCAGGTCTTGGCAGGGGGATCGGCCGGGCACTCCAGGCGGTGGCAGGGAGATTGGCCAGGCACTTCACGTCTTGGCGGGCTATCAGCTGGCAGGGAGTCGGCCAGGCACTCCAAGGGTCGGCAGGGGAATCGGCTGGCCACTCCACGCCTCGGTAGGGGGATCGGCCGGGCACTCCAGGTCTTGGCAGAGGGATCGGCTGGGCACTCCAGGCGGTGGCAGGGAGATTGGCCAGGCACTTCATGTCTTGGCGGGGTATCAGCTGGCAGGGAATTGGCCAGGCACTCCACGGGTCGGCAGGGGAATCGGCTAGGCACTCGACGCGTCGGCAGGGGAATCGGCTGGGCACTCCACGCCTCGGCACGGGGATCGGCCTTGCATTCCAGGCTTTGGCTGGGAGATTAACCAGGCACTTCACGTCTTGGCGGGGTATCAGCTGGCAGCAAATTGGCCAGGCACTCCTCGGGTCGGCAGGGAAATCGGCTGGCCTCTCCACGCCTCGGTAGGGGGATCAGCCGGGCACTCCAGGTCTTGGCAGGGGGATCGGCCGGGCACTCCAGGCGGTGGCAGGGAGATTGGCCAGGCACTTCATGTCTTGGCGGGGTATCAGCTGGCAGGGAATTGGACAGGCACTCCACGGGTCGGCAGGGGAATCGGCTGGCCACTCCACGCCTCGGTAGGGGGATCGGCCGGGCACTTCAGGCCTTGGCAGAGGGATCGGCCGGGCACACATGGCGTTGGCAGGGAGATTGGCCAGGCACTTCACGTCTTGGCGGGCTATCAGCTGGCAGGGAGTCGGCCAGGCACTCCACGGGTCGGAAGGAAAATCGGCTGGCCACTCCACGCCTCGGTAGGGGGATCGGCCGGGCACTTCAGGTCTTGGCAGGGAGATCGGGCAGGTATATCATTTATTGACGGGTTATCAGCTGGCAGGGGAATCGGCTAGGCACTCGACGCGTCGGCAGGGGAATCGGCTGGGCACTCCACGCCTCGGCAGGGGGATCGGCCTTGCACTCCAGGCGGTGGCAGGGAGATTGGCCAGGCACTTCACGTCTTGGCGGGGTATCAGCTGGCAGGGAATTGGACAGGTACTCCACGGGTCGGCAGGGGAATCGGCTGGCCACTCCACGCCTCGGTAGGGGGATCGGCCGGGCACTTCAGGCCTTGGCAGAGGGATCGGCCGGGCACTCCAGGCGGTGGCAGGGAGATTGGCCAGGCACTTCATGTCTTGGCGGGGTATCAGCTGGCAGGGAATTGGACAGGTACTCCACGGGTCGGCAGGGGAATCGGCTGGCCACTCCACGCCTCGCTAGGGGGATCGGCCGGGCACTTCAGGCCTTGGCAGAGGGATCGGCCGGGCACACCAGGCGGTGGCAGGGAGATTGGCCAGGCACTTCACGTCTTGGCGGGCTATCAGCTGGCAGGGAGTCGGCCAGGCACTCCACGGGTCGGAAGGAAAATCGTCTGGCCACTCCACGCCTCGGTAGGGGGATCGGCCGGGCACTCCAGGCCTTGGCGGGGAGATCGGGAAGGTATATCATTTATTGACGGGTTATCAGCTGGCAGGGGAATCGTCTAGGCACTCGACGCGTCGGCAGGGGAATCGGCCTTGCACTCCAGGCGTTGGCAGGGAGATTGGCCAGGCACTTCACGTATTGGCGGGGTATCAGCTGGCAAGGAATTGGCCAGGCACTCCACGGGTCGGCAAAAAAATCGTCTGGCCACTCCTGGCCTGGGCAGGGAGATTGGGCAGGTATATCATTTATTGACGGGTTATCAGCTGGCAGAGGAATCGGCTAGGCACTCGACGCGTCGGCAGGGGAATCGGCTGGGCACTCCACGCCTCGGCACGGGGATCGGCCTTGCATTCCAGGCTTTGGCAGGGAGATTAACCAGGCACTTCACGTCTTGGCGGGGTATCAGCTAGCAGGGGATCGGCCAGCCACTCTACGGGTCGGTAGGGGACTCGGCTGGACACTCCACGCCTCGGTAAGGAGATCGGCCGGGAACTCCAGGTCTTGGCAGGGGGATCGGCCGGGCACTCCAGGCGGTGGCAGGGAGATTGGCCAGGCACTTCACGTCTTGGCGGGCTATCAGCTGGCAGGGAGTCGGCCAGGCACTCCAAGGGTCGGCAGGGGAATCGGCTGGCCACTCCACGCCTCGGTAGGGGGATCGGCCGGGCACTCCAGGTCTTGGCAGAGGGATTGGCCGGGCACTCCAAGCCTCGGTAGGGGGATCGGCCGGGCACTTCAGGCCTTGGCAGGGGGATCGGCCGGGCTTTCCAGGCGTTGGCAGGGAGATTGGCCAGGCACTTCACGTATTGGCGGGGTATCAGCTGGCAGGGAATTGCCCAGGCACTCCAAGGGTCGGCAGGGAAATCTGCTGGCCACTCCACGCCTCGGTAGGGGGATCGGCCGGGCATTCCAGGCCTTGGCAGGGAGATCGGGCAGGTATATCATTTATTGACGGTATCATCTGGCAGGGGAATCGGCTAGGCACTCGACGCGTCGGCAGGGAAATCGGCTGGCCACTCCACGCCTCGGTAGGGGGATCAGCCGGGCACTCCAGGTCTTGGCAGGGAGATTGGCCAGGCACTTCACGTATTGGCGGGGTATCAGCTGTCAGGGAATTGGACAGGTACTCCACGGGTCGGCAGGGGAATCGGCTGGCCACTCCACGCCTCGGTAGGGGGATCGGCCGGGCACTTCAGGTCTTGGCAGAGGGATCGGCCGGGCACACCAGGCGTTGGCAGGGAGATTGGCCAGGCACTTCACGTCTTGGCGGGCTATCAGCTGGCAGGGAGTCGGCCAGGCACTCCACGGGTCGGAAGGAAAATCGGCTGGCCACTCCACGCCTCGGTAGGGGGATCGGCCGGGCACTCCAGGCCTTGGCGGGGAGATCGGGTAGGTATATCATTTATTGACGGGTTATCAGCTGGCAGGGGAATCGGCTAGGCACTCCACGGGTCGGCAGGGGAATCGGCTGGCCACTCCACGCCTTGGTAGGGGGATCGGCCGGGCACTTCAGGCCTTGGCAGGGGGATCGGCCGGGCTTTCGAGGCGTTGGCAGGGAGATTGGCCAGGCACTTCACGTATTGGCGGGGTATCAGCTGGCAGGGAATTGCCCAGGCACTCCAAGGGTCGGCAGGGAAATCTGCTGGCCACTCCACGCCTCGGTAGGGGGATCGGCCGGGCATTCCAGGCCTTGGCAGGGAGATCGGGCAGGTATATCATTTATTGACGGGTTATCAGCTGGCAGGGGAATCGGCTAGGCACTCGACGCGTCGGCAGGGGAATCGGCTGGGCACTCCACGCCTCGGCAGGGGGATCGGCCTTGCACTCCAGGCGTTGGCAGGGAGATTGGCCAGGCACTTCACGTATTGGCGGGGTATCAGCTGGCAGGGAATTGGACAGGTACTCCACGGGTCGGCAGGGGAATCGGCTGGCCACTCCACGCCTCGGTAGGGGGATCGGCCGGGCACTTCAGGTCTTGGCAGAGGGATCGGCCGGGCACACCAGGCGTTGGCAGGGAGATTGGCCAGGCACTTCACGTCTTGGCGGGCTATCAGCTGGCAGGGAGTCGGCCAGGCACTCCACGGGTCGGAAGGAAAATCGGCTGGCCACTCCACGCCTCGGTAGGGGGATCGGCCGGGCACTCCAGGCCTTGGCGGGGAGATCGGGAAGGTATATCATTTATTGACGGGTTATCAGCTGGCAGGGGAATCGGCTAGGCACTCGACGCGTCGGCAGGGGAATCGGCCTTGCACTCCAGGCGTTGGCAGGGAGATTGGCCAGGCACTTCACGTATTGGCGGGGTATCAGCTGGCAAGGAATTGGCCAGGCACTCCACGGGTCGGAAGGGAAATTGTCTGGCCACTCCAGGCCTGGGCAGGGAGATCGGGCAGGTATATCATTTATTGACGGGTTATCAGCTGGCAGAGGAATCGGCTAGGCACTCGACGCGTCGGCAGGGGAATCGGCTGGGCACTCCACGCCTCGGCAAGGGGATCGGCCTTGCATTCCAGGCTTTGGCAGGGAGATTAACCAGGCACTTCACGTCTTGGCGGGGTATCAGCTAGCAGGGGATCGGCCAGCCACTCTGCGGGTCGGTAGGGGACTCGGCTGGACACTCCACGCCTCGGTAAGGAGATCGGTAAGGAGTTGTTGGCAGGGAGATTGGCCAGGCACTTCACGTATTGGCGGGGTATCAGCTGGCAGGGAATTGGACAGGTACTCCACGGGTCGGCAGGGGAATCGGCTGGCCACTCCACGCCTCGGTAGGGGGATCGGCCGGGCACTTCAGGTCTTGGCAGAGGGATCGGCCGGGCACACCAGGCGTTGGCAGGGAGATTGGCCAGGCACTTCACGTCTTGGCGGGCTATCAGCTGGCAGGGAGTCGGCCAGGCACTCCACGGGTCGGAAGGAAAATCGGCTGGCCACTCCACGCCTCGGTAGGGGGATCGGCCGGGCACTCCAGGCCTTGGCGGGGAGATCGGGAAGGTATATCATTTATTGACGGGTTATCAGCTGGCAGGGGAATCGGCTAGGCACTCCACGGGTCGGCAGGGGAATCGGCTGGCCACTCCACGCCTCGGTAGGGGGATCAGCCGGGCACTTCAGGCCTTGGCAGGGGGATCGGCCTGGCTTTCCAGGCGTTGGCAGGGGGATTGGCCAGGCACTTCACGTATTGGCGGGGTATCAGCTGGCAGGGAATTGCCCAGGCACTCCAAGGGTCGGCAGGGAAATCTGCTGGCCACTCCACGCCTCGGTAGGGGGATCGGCCGGGCATTCCAGGCCTTGGCAGGGAGATCGGGCAGGTATATCATTTATTGACGGGTTATCAGCTGGCAGGGGAATCGGCTAGGCACTCGACGCGTCGGCAGGGGAATCGGCTGGGCACTCCACGCCTCGGCAGGGGGATCGGCCTTGCACTCCAGGCGTTGGCAGGGAGATTGGCCAGGCACTTCACGTATTGGCGGGGTATCAGCTGGCAGGGAATTGGACAGGTACTCCACGGGTCGGCAGGGGAATCGGCTGGCCACTCCACGCCTCGGTAGGGGGATCGGCCGGGCACTTCAGGTCTTGGCAGAGGGATCGGCCGGGCACACCAGGCGTTGGCAGGGAGATTGGCCAGGCACTTCACGTCTTGGCGGGCTATCAGCTGGCAGGGAGTCGGCCAGGCACTCCACGGGTCGGAAGGAAAATCGGCTGGCCACTCCACGCCTCGGTAGGGGGATCGGCCGGGCACTCCAGGCCTTGGCGGGGAGATCGGGAAGGTATATCATTTATTGACGGGTTATCAGCTGGCAGGGAGATCGGCCAGGCACTTCACGTATTGGCGGGGTATCAGCTGGCAAGGAATTGGCCAGGCACTCCACGGGTCGGCAGGGAAATCGTCTGGCCACTCCTGGCCTGGGCAGGTATATCATTTATTGACGGGTTATCAGCTGGCAGAGGAATCGGCTAGGCACTCGACGCGTCGGCAGGGGAATCGGCTGGGCACTCCACGCCTCGGCACGGGGATCGGCCTTGCATTCCAGGCTTTGGCAGGGAGATTAACCAGGCACTTCACGTCTTGGCGGGGTATCAGCTAGCAGGGGATCGGCCAGCCACTCCACGGGTCGGTAGGGGACTCGGCTGGACACTCCACGCCTCGGTAAGGAGATCGGCCGGGCACGCCAGGTCTTGGCAGGGGGATCGGCCGGGCACTTCAGGCGGTGGCAGGGAGATTGGCCAGGCACTTCACGTCTTGGCGGGCTATCAGCTGGCAGGGAGTCGGCCAGGCACTCCAAGGGTCGGCAGGGGAATCGGCTGGCCACTCCACGACTCGGTAGGGGGATCGGCCGGGCACTCCAGGTCTTGGCAGAGGGATCGGCCGGGCACTCCAGGCGGTGGCAGGGAGATTGGCCAGGCACTTCATGTCTTGGCGGGGTATCAGCTGGCAGGGAATTGGCCAGGCACTCCACGGGTCGGCAGGGGAATCGGCTGGCCACTCCACGCCTCGGTAGGGGGATCGGCCGGGCACTTCAGGCCTTGGCAGAGGGATCGGCCGGGCACTCCAGGCGGTGGCAGGGAGATTGGCCAGGCACTTCATGTCTTGGCGGGGTATCAGCTGTCAGGGAATTGGCCAGGCCCTCCACGGGTCGGCAGGGGAATCGGCTGGCCACTCCACGCCTCGGCACGGGGATCGGCCTTGCATTCCAGGCTTTGGCAGGGAGATTAACCAGGCACTTCACGTCTTGGCGGGGTATCAGCTGGCAGGGGATCGGCCAGCCACTCCACGGGTCGGTAGGGGACTCGGCTGGACACTCCACGCCTCGGTAAGGAGATCGGCCGGGCACGCCAGGTCTTGGCAGGGGGATCGGCCGGGCACTTCAGGCCTTGGCAGGGGGATCGGCCGGGCTTTCCAGGCGTTGGCAGGGAGATTGGCCAGGCACTTCACGTATTGGCGGGGTATCAGCTGGCAGGGAATTGCCCAGGCACTCCAAGGGTCGGCAGGGGAATCGGCTGGCCACTCCACGCCTCGGTAGGGGGATCGGCCGGGCACTTCAGGTCTTGGCAGAGGGATCGGCCGGGCACACCAAGCGTTGGCAGGGAGATTGGCCAGGCACTTCACGTCTTGGCGGGGAGATCGGGAAGGTATATCATTTATTGACGGGTTATCAGCTGGCAGGGGAATCGGCTAGGCACTCGACGCGTCGGCAGGGGAATCGGCCTTGCACTCCAGGCGTTGGCAGGGAGATTGGCCAGGCACTTCACGTATTGGCGGGGTATCAGCTGGCAAGGAATTGGCCAGGCACTCCACGGGTCGGAAGGGAAATTGTCTGGCCACTCCAGGCCTGGGCAGGGAGATCGGGCAGGTATATCATTTATTGACGGGTTATCAGCTGGCAGAGGAATCGGCTAGGCACTCGACGCGTCGGCAGGGGAATCGGCTGGCCACTCCACGCCTCGGCAAGGGGATCGGCCTTGCATTCCAGGCTTTGGCAGGGAGATTAACCAGGCACTTCACGTCTTGGCGGGGTATCAGCTAGCAGGGGATCGGCCAGCCACTCTGCGGGTCGGTAGGGGACTCGGCTGGACACTCCACGCCTCGGTAAGGAGATCGGTAAGGAGTTGTTGGCAGGGAGATTGGCCAGGCACTTCACGTATTGGCGGGGTATCAGCTGGCAGGGAATTGGACAGGTACTCCACGGGTCGGCAGGGGAATCGGCTGGCCACTCCACGCCTCGGTAGGGGGATCGGCCGGGCACTTCAGGTCTTGGCAGAGGGATCGGCCGGGCACACCAGGCGTTGGCAGGGAGATTGGCCAGGCACTTCACGTCTTGGCGGGCTATCAGCTGGCAGGGAGTCGGCCAGGCACTCCACGGGTCGGAAGGAAAATCGGCTGGCCACTCCACGCCTCGGTAGGGGGATCGGCCGGGCACTCCAGGCCTTGGCGGGGAGATCGGGAAGGTATATCATTTATTGACGGGTTATCAGCTGGCAGGGGAATCGGCTAGGCACTCCACGGGTCGGCAGGGGAATCGGCTGGCCACTCCACGCCTCGGTAGGGGGATCAGCCGGGCACTTCAGGCCTTGGCAGGGGGATCGGCCGGGCTTTCCAGGCGTTGGCAGGGGGATTGGCCAGGCACTTCACGTATTGGCGGGGTATCAGCTGGCAGGGAATTGCCCAGGCACTCCAAGGGTCGGCAGGGAAATCTGCTGGCCACTCCACGCCTCGGTAGGGGGATCGGCCGGGCATTCCAGGCCTTGGCAGGGAGATCGGGCAGGTATATCATTTATTGACGGGTTATCAGCTGGCAGGGGAATCGGCTAGGCACTCGACGCGTCGGCAGGGGAATCGGCTGGGCACTCCACGCCTCGGCAGGGGGATCGGCCTTGCACTCCAGGCGTTGGCAGGGAGATTGGCCAGGCACTTCACGTATTGGCGGGGTATCAGCTGGCAGGGAATTGGACAGGTACTCCACGGGTCGGCAGGGGAATCGGCTGGCCACTCCACGCCTCGGTAGGGGGATCGGCCGGGCACTTCAGGTCTTGGCAGAGGGATCGGCCGGGCACACCAGGCGTTGGCAGGGAGATTGGCCAGGCACTTCACGTCTTGGCGGGCTATCAGCTGGCAGGGAGTCGGCCAGGCACTCCACGGGTCGGAAGGAAAATCGGCTGGCCACTCCACGCCTCGGTAGGGGGATCGGCCGGGCACTCCAGGCCTTGGCGGGGAGATCGGGAAGGTATATCATTTATTGACGGGTTATCAGCTGGCAGGGAGATCGGCCAGGCACTTCACGTATTGGCGGGGTATCAGCTGGCAAGGAATTGGCCAGGCACTCCACGGGTCGGCAGGGAAATCGTCTGGCCACTCCTGGCCTGGGCAGGGAGATCGGGCAGGTATATCATTTATTGACGGGTTATCAGCTGGCAGAGGAATCGGCTAGGCACTCGACGCGTCGGCAGGGGAATCGGCTGGGCACTCCACGCCTCGGCACGGGGATCGGCCTTGCATTCCAGGCTTTGGCAGGGAGATTAACCAGGCACTTCACGTCTTGGCGGGGTATCAGCTAGCAGGGGATCGGCCAGCCACTCTACGGGTCGGTAGGGGACTCGGCTGGACACTCCACGCCTCGGTAAGGAGATCGGCCGGGAACTCCAGGTCTTGGCAGGGGGATCGGCCGGGCACTCCAGGCGGTGGCAGGGAGATTGGCCAGGCACTTCACGTCTTGGCGGGCTATCAGCTGGCAGGGAGTCGGCCAGGCACTCCAAGGGTCGGCAGGGGAATCGGCTGGCCACTCCACGACTCGGTAGGGGGATCGGCCGGGCACTCCAGGTCTTGGCAGAGGGATCGGCCGGGCACTCCAGTCGGTGGCAGGGAGATTGGCCAGGCACTTCATGTCTTGGCGGGGTATCAGCTGGCAGGGAATTGGCCAGGCACTCCAAGGGTCGGCAGGGGAATCGGCTGGCCACTCCACGCCTCGGTAGGGGGATCGGCCGGGCACTTCAGGCCTTGGCAGAGGGATCGGCCGGGCACTCCAGGCGGTGGCAGGGAGATTGGCCAGGCACTTCATGTCTTGGCGGGGTATCAGCTGTCAGGGAATTGGCCAGGCCCTCCACGGGTCGGCAGGGGAATCGGCTGGCCACTCCACGCCTCGGCACGGGGATCGGCCTTGCATTCCAGGCTTTGGCAGGGAGATTAACCAGGCACTTCACGTCTTGGCGGGGTATCAGCTGGCAGGGGATCGGCCAGCCACTCCACGGGTCGGTAGGGGACTCGGCTGGACACTCCACGCCTCGGTAAGGAGATCGGCCGGGCACGCCAGGTCTTGGCAGGGGGATCGGCCGGGCACTTCAGGCCTTGGCAGGGGGATCGGCCGGGCTTTCCAGGCGTTGGCAGGGAGATTGGCCAGGCACTTCACGTATTGGCGGGGTATCAGCTGGCAGGGAATTGCCCAGGCACTCCAAGGGTCGGCAGGGAAATCTGCTGGCCACTCCACGCCTCGGTAGGGGGATCGGCCGGGCATTCCAGGCCTTGGCAGGGAGATCGGGCAGGTATATCATTTATTGACGGGTTATCAGCTGGCAGGGGAATCGGCTAGGCACTCGACGCGTCGGCAGGGGAATCGGCTGGGCACTCCACGCCTCGGCAGGGGGATCGGCCTTGCACTCCAGGCGTTGGCAGGGAGATTGGCCAGGCACTTCACGTATTGGCGGGGTATCAGCTGGCAGGGAATTGGACAGGTACTCCACGGGTCGGCAGGGGAATCGGCTGGCCACTCCACGCCTCGGTAGGGGGATCGGCCGGGCACTTCAGGTCTTGGCAGAGGGATCGGCCGGGCACACCAGGCGTTGGCAGGGAGATTGGCCAGGCACTTCACGTCTTGGCGGGCTATCAGCTGGCAGGGAGTCGGCCAGGCACTCCAAGGGTCGGCAGGGGAATCGGCTGGCCACTCCACGCCTCGGTAGGGGGATCGGCCGGGCACTCCAGGTCTTGGCAGAGGGATCGGCCGGGCACTCCAGGCGGTGGCAGGGAGATTGGCCAGGCACTTCATGTCTTGGCGGGGTATCAGCTGGCAGGGAATTGGCCAGGCACTCCACGGGTCGGCAGGGGAATCGGCTAGGCACTCGACGCGTCGGCAGGGGAATCGGCTGGGCACTCCACGCCTCGGAACGGGGATCGGCCTTGCATTCCAGGCTTTGGCTGGGAGATTAACCAGGCACTTCACGTCTTGGCGGGGTATCAGCTGGCAGCAAATTGGCCAGGCACTCCACGGGTCGGCAGGGAAATCGGCTGGCCTCTCCACGCCTCGGTAGGGGGATCGGCCGGGCACTCCAGGTCTTGGCAGGGGGATCGGCCGGGCACTCCAGGCGGTGGCAGGGAGATTGGCCAGGCACTTCATGTCTTGGCGGGGTATCAGCTGGCAGGGAATTGGACAGGTACTCCACGGGTCGGCAGGGGAATCGGCTGGCCACTCCACGCCTCGGTAGGGGGATCGGCCGGGCACTTCAGCCCTTGGCAGAGGGATCGGCCGGGCACACCAGGCGTTGGCAGGGAGATTGGCCAGGCACTTCACGTCTTGGCGGGCTATCAGCTGGCAGGGAGTCGGCCAGGCACTCCACGGGTCGGAAGGAAAATCGGCTGGCCACTCCACGCCTCGGTAGGGGGATCGGCCGGGCATTCCAGGCCTTGGCAGGGAGATCGGGCAGGTATATCATTTATTGACGGGTTATCATCTGGCAGGGGAATCGGCTAGGCACTCGACGCGTCGGCAGGGGAATCGGCTGGGCACTCCACGCCTCGGCAGGGGGATCGGCCTTGCACTCCAGGCGGTGGCAGGGAGATTGGCCAGGCACTTCACGTCTTGGCGGGGTATCAGCTGGCAGGGAATTGGACAGGTACTCCACGGGTCGGCAGGGGAATCGGCTGGCCACTCCACGCCTCGGTAGGGGGATCGGCCGGGCACTTCAGGCCTTGGCAGAGGGATCGGCCGGGCACTCCAGGCGGTGGCAGGGAGATTGGCCAGGCACTTCATGTCTTGGCGGGGTATCAGCTGGCAGGGAATTGGACAGGTACTCCACGGGTCGGCAGGGGAATCGGCTGGCCACTCCACGCCTCGCTAGGGGGATCGGCCGGGCACTTCAGGCCTTGGCAGAGGGATCGGCCGGGCACACCAGGCGTTGGCAGGGAGATTGGCCAGGCACTTCACGTCTTGGCGGGCTATCAGCTGGCAGGGAGTCGGCCAGGCACTCCACGGGTCGGAAGGAAAATCGTCTGGCCACTCCACGCCTCGGTAGGGGGATCGGCCGGGCACTCCAGGCCTTGGCGGGGAGATCGGGAAGGTATATCATTTATTGACGGGTTATCAGCTGGCAGGGGAATCGGCTAGGCACTCGACGCGTCGGCAGGGGAATCGGCCTTGCACTCCAGGCGTTGGCAGGGAGATTGGCCAGGCACTTCACGTATTGGCGGGGTATCAGCTGGCAAGGAATTGGCCAGGCACTCCACGGGTCGGCAGGGAAATCGTCTGGCCACTCCTGGCCTGGGCAGGGAGATCGGGCAGGTATATCATTTATTGACGGGTTATCAGCTGGCAGAGGAATCGGCTAGGCACTCGACGCGTCGGCAGGGGAATCGGCTGGGCACTCCACGCCTCGGCACGGGGATCGGCCTTGCATTCCAGGCTTTGGCAGGGAGATTAACCAGGCACTTCACGTCTTGGCGGGGTATCAGCTAGCAGGGGATCGGCCAGCCACTCTACGGGTCGGTAGGGGACTCGGCTGGACACTCCACGCCTCGGTAAGGAGATCGGCCGGGAACTCCAGGTCTTGGCAGGGGGATCGGCCGGGCACTCCAGGCGGTGGCAGGGAGATTGGCCAGGCACTTCACGTCTTGGCGGGCTATCAGCTGGCAGGGAGTCGGCCAGGCACTCCACGGGTCGGCAGGGGAATCGGCTGGCCACTCCACGCCTCGGTAGGGGGATCGGCCGGGCACTCCAGGTCTTGGCAGAGGGATCGGCCGGGCACTCCACGCCTCGGTAGGGGGATCGGCCGGGCACTTCAGGCCTTGGCAGGGGGATCGGCCGGGCTTTCCAGGCGTTGGCAGGGAGATTGGCCAGGCACTTCACGTATTGGCGGGGTATCAGCTGGCAGGGAATTGCCCAGGCACTCCAAGGGTCGGCAGGGAAATCTGCTGGCCACTCCACGCCTCGGTAGGGGGATCGGCCGGGCATTCCAGGCCTTGGCAGGGAGATCGGGCAGGTATATCATTTATTGACGGGTTATCAGCTGGCAGGGGAATCGGCTAGGCACTCGACGCGTCGGCAGGGGAATCGGCTGGGCACTCCACGCCTCGGCAGGGGGATCGGCCTTGCACTCCAGGCGTTGGCAGGGAGATTGGCCAGGCACTTCACGTATTGGCGGGGTATCAGCTGGCAGGGAATTGGCCAGGCACTCCACGGGTCGGCAGGGAAATCGGCTGGCCACTCCACGCCTCGGTAGGGGGATCGGCCGGGCACTCCAGGTCTTGGCAGAGGGATCGGCCGGGCACTCCACGCCTCGGTAGGGGGATCGGCCGGGCACTTCAGGCCTTGGCAGGGGGATCGGCCGGGCTTTCCAGGCGTTGGCAGGGAGATTGGCCAGGCACTTCACGTATTGGCGGGGTATCAGCTGGCAGGGAATTGCCCAGGCACTCCAAGGGTCGGCAGGGAAATCTGCTGGCCACTCCACGCCTCGGTAGGGGGATCGGCCGGGCATTCCAGGCCTTGGCAGGGAGATCGGGCAGGTATATCATTTATTGACGGGTTATCAGCTGGCAGGGGAATCGGCTAGGCACTCGACGCGTCGGCAGGGGAATCGGCTGGGCACTCCACGCCTCGGCAGGGGGATCGGCCTTGCACTCCAGGCGTTGGCAGGGAGATTGGCCAGGCATTTCACATCTTGGCGGGCTATCAGCTGGCAGGGAGTCGGCCAGGCACTCCACGGGTCGGAAGGAAAATCGGCTGGCCACTCCACGCCTCGGTAGGGGGATCGGCCGGGCACTCCAGGCCTTGGCGGGGAGATCGGGATGGTATATCATTTATTGACGGGTTATCAGCTGGCAGGGGAATCGGCTAGGCACTCCACGGGTCGGCAGGGGAATCGGCTGGGCTTTCCACGCCTCGGCAGGGGGATCGGCCTTGCACTCCAGGCGGTGGCAGGGAGATTGGCCAGGCACTTCACGTCTTGGCGGTGTATCAGCTGGCAGGGAATTGGACAGGTACTCCACGGGTCGGCAGGGGAATCGGCTGGCCACTCCACGCCTCGGTAGGGGGATCGGCCGGGCACTTCAGGCCTTGGCAGAGGGATCGGCCGGGCACTCCAGGCGGTGGCAGGGAGATTGGCCAGGCACTTCATGTCTTGGCGGGGTATCAGCTGTCAGGGAATTGGCCAGGCCCTCCACGGGTCGGCAGGGGAATCGGCTGGCCACTCCACGCCTCGGCACGGGGATCGGCCTTGCATTCCAGGCTTTGGCAGGGAGATTAACCAGGCACTTCACGTCTTGGCGGGGTATCAGCTGGCAGGGGATCGGCCAGCCACTCCACGGGTCGGTAGGGGACTCGGCTGGACACTCCACGCCTCGGTTAGGAGATCGGCCGGGCACGCCAGGTCTTGGCAGGGGGATCGGCCGGGCACTTCAGGCCTTGGCAGGGGGATCGGCCGGGCTTTCCAGGCGTTGGCAGGGAGATTGGCCAGGCACTTCACGTATTGGCGGGGTATCAGCTGGCAGGGAATTGCCCATGCACTCCAAGGGTCGGCAGGGAAATCTGCTGGCCACTCCACGCCTCGGTAGGGGGATCGGCCGGGCATTCCAGGCCTTGGCAGGGAGATCGGGCAGGTATATCATTTATTGACGGGTTATCAGCTGGCAGGGGAATCGGCTAGGCACTCGACGCGTCGGCAGGGGAATCGGCTGGGCACTCCACGCCTCGGCAGGGGGATCGGCCTTGCACTCCAGGCGTTGGCAGGGAGATTGGCCTGGCACTTTACGTCTTGGCGGGGTATCAGCTGGCAGAGGATCGGCCAAGCACTCCACGCGTCGGCAGGGGAATGGGCTGGACACTCCACGCCTCGGTAGGGGGATCGGCCGGGCACTTCAGGCCTTGGCAGATGGATCGGCCGGGCACACCAGGCGTTGGCAGGGAGATTGGCCAGGCACTTCTTGTCATGGCGGGGTATCAGCTGGCAGGGAGTCGGCCAGGCACTCCACGGGTCGGCAGGGAAATCGGCTGGCCACTCCACGCCTCGGTAGGGGGATCGGCCGGGCACTCCAGGCCTTGGCGGGGAGATCGGGCAGGTATATCATTTATTGACGGGTTATCAGCTGGCAGGGGAATCGGCTAGGCACTCGACGCGTCGGCAGGGGAATCGGCTGGGCACTCCACGCCTCGGCAGGGGGATCGGCCTTGCACTCCAGGCGTTGGCAGGGAGATTGGCCAGGCACTTCACGTCTTGGCGGGGTATCAGCTGGCAGGGAATTGGACAGGTACTCCACGGGTCGGCAGGGGAATCGGCTGGCCACTCCACGCCTCGGTAGGGGGATCGGCCGGGCACTTCAGGCCTTGGCAGAGGGATCGGCCGGGCACTCCAGGCGGTGGCAGGGAGATTGGCCAGGCACTTCATGTCTTGGCGGGGTATCAGCTGGCAGGGAATTGGACAGGTACTCCACGGGTCGGCAGGGGAATCGGCTGGCCACTCCACGCCTCGCTAGGGGGATCGGCCGGGCACTTCAGGCCTTGGCAGAGGGATCGGCCGGGCACACCAGGCGTTGGCAGGGAGATTGGCCAGGCACTTCACGTCTTGGCGGGCTATCAGCTGGCAGGGAGTCGGCCAGGCACTCCACGGGTCGGAAGGAAAATCGTCTGGCCACTCCACGCCTCGGTAGGGGGATCGGCCGGGCACTTTAGGCCTTGGCGGGGAGATCGGGAAGGTATATCATTTATTGACGGGTTATCAGCTGGCAGGGGAATCGGCTAGGCACTCGACGCGTCGGCAGGGGAATTGGCCTTGCACTCCAGGCGTTGGCAGGGAGATTGGCCAGGCACTTCACGTATTGGCGGGGTATCAGCTGGCAAGGAATTGGCCAGGCACTCCACGGGTCGGCAGGGAAATCGTCTGGCCACTCCTGGCCTGGGCAGGGAGATCGGGCAGGTATATCATTTATTGACGGGTTATCAGCTGGCAGAGGAATCGGCTAGGCACTCGACGCGTCGGCAGGGGAATCGGCTGGGCACTCCACGCCTCGGCACGGGGATCGGCCTTGCATTCCAGGCTTTGGCAGGGAGATTAACCAGGCACTTCACGTCTTGGCGGGGTATCAGCTAGCAGGGGATCGGCCAGCCACTCTACGGGTCGGTAGGGGACTCGGCTGGACACTCCACGCCTCGGTAAGGAGATCGGCCGGGAACTCCAGGTCTTGGCAGGGGGATCGGCCGGGCACTCCAGGCGGTGGCAGGGAGATTGGCCAGGCACTTCACGTCTTGGCGGGCTATCAGCTGGCAGGGAGTCGGCCAGGCACTCCAAGGGTCGGCAGGGGAATCGGCTGGCCACTCCACGCCTCGGTAGGGGGATCGGCCGGGCACTCCAGGTCTTGGCAGAGGGATCGGCCGGGCACTCCACGCCTCGGTAGGGGGATCGGCCGGGCACTTCAGGCCTTGGCAGGGGGATCGGCCGGGCTTTCCAGGCGTTGGCAGGGAGATTGGCCAGGCACTTCACGTATTGGCGGGGTATCAGCTGGCAGGGAATTGCCCAGGCACTCCAAGGGTCGGCAGGGAAATCTGCTGGCCACTCCACGCCTCGGTAGGGGGATCGGCCGGGCATTCCAGGCCTTGGCAGGGAGATCGGGCAGGTATATCATTTATTGACGGGTTATCAGCTGGCAGGGGAATCGGCTAGGCACTCCACGCGTCGGCAGGGGAATCGGCTGGGCACTCCACGCCTCGGCAGGGGGATCGGCCTTGCACTCCAGGCGTTGGCAGGGAGATTGGCCAGGCACTTCACGTATTGGCGGGGTATCAGCTGGCAGGGAATTGGCCAGGCACTCCACGGGTCGGCAGGGAAATCGGCTGGCCACTCCACGCCTCGGTAGGGGGATCGGCCGGGCAGTCCAGGCCTTGGCGGGGAGATCGGGCAGGTATATCATTTATTGACGGGTTATCAGCTGGCAGGGGAATCGGCTAGGCACTCGACGCGTCGGCAGGGGAATCGGCTGGGCACTCCACGCCTCGGCAGGGGGATCGGCCTTGCACTCCAGGCGTTGGCAGGGAGATTGGCCAGGCACTTCACGTATTGGCGGGGTATCAGCTGGCAGGGAATTGGACAGGTACTCCACGGGTCGGCAGGGGAATCGGCTGGCCACTCCACGCCTCGGTAGGGGGATCGGCCGGGCACTTCAGGTCTTGGCAGAGGGATCGGCCGGGCACACCAGGCGGTGGCAGGGAGATTGGCCAGGCACTTCATGTCTTGGCGGGGTATCAGCTGGCAGGGAATTGGCCAGGCACTCCACGGGTCGGCAGGGGAATCGGCTAGGCACTCGACGCGTCGGCAGGGGAATCGGCTGGGCACTCCACGCCTCGGCACGGGGATCGGCCTTGCATTCCAGGCTTTGGCTGGGAGATTAACCAGGCACTTCACGTCTTGGCGGGGTATCAGCTGGCAGCAAATTGGCCAGGCACTCCACGGGTCGGCAGGGAAATCGGCTGGCCTCTCCACGCCTCGGTAGGGTGATCAGCCGGGCACTCCAGGTCTTGGCAGGGGGATCGGCCGGGCACTCCAGGCGGTGGCAGGGAGATTGGCCAGGCACTTCATGTCTTGGCGGGGTATCAGCTGGCAGGGAATTGGACAGGTACTCCACGGGTCGGCAGGGGAATCGGCTGGCCACTCCACGCCTCGGTAGGGGGATCGGCCGGGCACTTCAGGCCTTGGCAGAGGGATCGGCCGGGCACACATGGCGTTGGCAGGGAGATTGGCCAGGCACTTCACGTCTTGGCGGGCTATCAGCTGGCAGGGAGTCGGCAGGCACTCCACGGGTCGGAAGGAAAATCGGCTGGCCACTCCACGCCTCGGTAGGGGGATCGGCCGGGCACTCCAGGCCTTGGCAGGGAGATCGGGCAGGTATATCATTTATTGACGGGTTATCAGCTGGCAGGGGAATCGGCTAGGCACTCGACGCGTCGGCAGGGGAATCGGCTGGGCACTCCACGCCTCGGCAGGGGGATCGGCCTTGCACTCCAGGCGTTGGCAGGGAGATTGGCCAGGCACTTCACGTCTTGGCGGGGTATCAGCTGGCAGGGAATTGGACAGGTACTCCACGGGTCGGCAGGGGAATCGGCTGGCCACTCCACGCCTCGGTAGGGGGATCGGCCGGGCACTTCAGGCCTTGGCACAGGGATCGGCCGGGCACTCCAGGCGGTGGCAGGGAGATTGGCCAGGCACTTCATGTCTTGGCGGGGTATCAGCTGGCAGGGAATTGGACAGGTACTCCACGGGTCGGCAGGGGAATCGGCTGGCCACTCCACGCCTCGCTAGGGGGATCGGCCGGGCACTTCAGGCCTTGGCAGAGGGATCGGCCGGGCACACCAGGCGTTGGCAGGGAGATTGGCCAGGCACTTCACGTCTTGGCGGGCTATCAGCTGGCAGGGAGTCGGCCAGGCACTCCACGGGTCGGAAGGAAAATCGTCTGGCCACTCCACGCCTCGGTAGGGGGGTCGGCCGGGCACTCCAGGCCTTGGCGGGGAGATCGGGAAGGTATATCATTTATTGACGGGTTATCAGCTGGCAGGGGAATCGGCTAGGCACTCGACGCGTCGGCAGGGGAATCGGCCTTGCACTCCAGGCGTTGGCAGGGAGATTGGCCAGGCACTTCACGTATTGGCGGGGTATCAGCTGGCAAGGAATTGGCCAGGCACTCCACGGGTCGGCAGGGAAATCGTCTGGCCACTCCTGGCCTGGGCAGGGAGATCGGGCAGGTATATCATTTATTGACGGGCTATCAGCTGGCAGAGGAATCGGCTAGGCACTCGACGCGTCGGCAGGGGAATCGGCTGGGCACTCCACGCCTCGGCACGGGGATCGGCCTTGCATTCCAGGCTTTGGCAGGGAGATTAACCAGGCACTTCACGTCTTGGCGGGGTATCAGCTGGCAGGGGATCGGCCAGCCACTCTACGGGTCGGTAGGGGACTCGGCTGGACACTCCACGCCTCGGTAAGGAGATCGGCCGGGAACTCCAGGTCTTGGCAGGGGGATCGGCCGGGCACTCCAGGCGGTGGCAGGGAGATTGGCCAGGCACTTCACGTCTTGGCGGGCTATCAGCTGGCAGGGAGTCGGCCAGGCACTCCAAGGGTCGGCAGGGGAATCGGCTGGCCACTCCACGCCTCGGTAGGGGGATCGGCCGGGCACTCCAGGTCTTGGCAGAGGGATCGGCCGGGCACTCCAGGCGGTGGCAGGGAGATTGGCCAGGCACTTCATGTCTTGGCGGGGTATCAGTTGGCAGGGAATTGGCCAGGCACTCCACGGGTCGGCAGGGGAATCGGCTGGCCACTCCACGCCTCGGTAGGGGGATCGGCCGGGAACTTCAGGCCTTGGCAGAGGGATCGGCCGGGCACTCCAGGCGGTGGCAGGGAGATTGGCCAGGCACTTCATGTCTTGGCGGGGTATCAGCTGTCAGGGAATTGGCCAGGCCCTCCACGGGTCGGCAGGGGAATCGGCTGGCCACTCCACGCCTCGGCACGGGGATCGGCCTTGCATTCCAGGCTTTGGCAGGGAGATTAACCAGGCACTTCACGTATTGGCGGGTTATCAGCTGGCAGGGATCGGCCAGCCACTCCACGGGTCGGTAGGGGACTCGGCTGGACACTCCACGCCTCGGTAAGGAGATCGGCCGGGCACGCCAGGTCTTGGCAGGGGGATCGGCCGGGCACTTCAGGCCTTGGCAGGGGGATCGGCCGGGCTTTCCAGGCGTTGGCAGGGAGATTGGCCAGGCACTTCACGTATTGGCGGGGTATCAGCTGGCAGGGAATTGGCCAGGCACTCGACGCGTCGGCAGGGGAATCGGCTGGGCACTCCACGCCTCGGCAGGGGGATCGGCCTTGCACTCCAGGCCTTGGCAGGGAGATCGGGCAGGTATATCATTTATTGACGGGTTATCAGCTGGCAGGGGAATTGGCTAGGCACTCGACGCGTCGGCAGGGGAATCGGCTGGGCACTCCACGCCTCGGCACGGGGATCGGCCTTGCACTCCAGGCTTTGGCAGGGAGATTAACCAGGCACTTCACGTCTTGGCGGGGTATCAGCTGGCAGGGGATCGGCCAGGCACTCCACGGGTCGGCAGGGAAATCGGCTGGCCACTCCACGCCTCGGTAGGGGGATCAGCCGGGCACTCCAGGTCTTGGCAGGGGGATCGGCCGGGCACTCCAGGCGGTGGCAGGGAGATTGGCCAGGCACTTCACGTCTTGGCGGGGTATCAGCTGGCAGGGAATTGGCCAGGCACTCCACGGGTCGGCAGGGAAATCGGCTGGCCACTCCACGCCTTTGTAGGGGGATCGGCCGGGCACTCCAGGTCTTGGCAGGGGGATCGGCCGGGCACTCCAGGCGGTGGCAGGGAGATCGGCCAGACACTTCACGTCTTGGCGGGGTATCAGCTGGCAGGGAATTGGCCACGCAATCCGCGGGTCGGCAGGGAAATCGGCTGGCCACTCCACGCCTTTTTAGGGGAATCGGCCGGCGGCGGTATTGGCGGGGTATCAGCTGGCAGGGGATCGGCTAGGCCCTTCAAGTCTCGGTAGAGGTATCAGCTTGCAGGGAAAACGGCTTGGCACTCCCACCTCGGCTGTGGGATCGGCCGGGCACTTCAGGCCTTGGCAGAGGGATCGGCCGGGCACTCCAGGCGGTGGCAGGGAGATTGGCCAGGCACTTCATGTCTTGGCGGGATATCAGCTGGCATTGAATTGGCCAGGCACTCCACGGGTCGGCAGGAATATCGGCTGGCCACTCCACGCCTCGGTAGGGGGATCGGCCGGGCATTCCAGGCCTTGGCAGGGAGAGCGGGCAGGTATATCATTTATTGACGGGTTATCATCTGGCAGGGGAATCGGCTGGGCACTCCACGCCTCGGCAGGGGGATAGGCCTTGCACTCCAGGCTTTGGCAGGGAGATTGGCCAGGCACTTCACGTATTGGCGGGGTATCAGCTGGCAGGGAATTGGACAGGTACTCCACGGGTCGGCAGGGGAACCGGCTGGCCACTTCACGCCTCGGTAGGGGGATCGGCCGGGCACTTCAGGTCTTGGCAGAGGGATCGGCCGGGCACACCAGGCGTTGGCAGGAGATTGGCCAGGCACTTCACGTCTTGGCGGGCTATCAGCTGGCAGGGAGTCGGCCAGGCACTCCACGGGTCGGAAGGAAAATCGGCTGGCCACTCCACGCCTCGGTAGGGGGATCGGCCGGGCACTCCAGGCCTTGGCGGGGAGATCGGGAAGGTATATCATTTATTGACGGGTTATCAGCTGGCAGAGGAATCGGCTAGGCACTCGACGCGTCGGCAGGGGAATCGGCCTTGCACTCCAGGCGTTGGCAGGGAGATTGGCCAGGCACTTCACGTATTGGCGGGGTATCAGCTGGCAAGGAATTGGCCAGGCACTCCACGGGTCGGCAGGGAAATTGTCTGGCCACTCCAGGCCTGGGCAGGGAGATCGGGCAGTTATATCATTTATTGACGGGTTATCAGCTGGCAGAGGAATCGGCTAGGCACTCGACGCGTCGGCATGGGAATCGGCTGGGCACTCCACGCCTCGGCACGGGGATCGGCCTTGCATTCCAGGCTTTGGCAGGGAGATTAACCAGGCACTTCAGGTCTTGGCGGGGTATCAGCTAGCAGGGGATCGGCCAGCCACTCTACGGGTCGGTAGGGGACTCGGCTGGACACTCCAAGCCTCGGTAAGGAGATCGGCCGGGAACTCCAGGTCTTGGCAGGGGGATCGGCCGGGCACTCCAGGCGGTGGCAGGGAGATTGGCTAGGCACTTCACGTCTTGGCGGGCTATCAGCTGGCAGGGAGTCGGCCAGGCACTCCAAGGGTCGGCAGGGGAATCGGCTGGCCACTCCACGCCTCGGTAGGGGGATCGGCCGGGCACTCCAGGTCTTGGCAGAGGGATCGGCCGGGCACTCCAGGCGGTGGCAGGGAGATTGGCCAGGCACTTCATGTCTTGGCGGGGTATCAGCTGGCAGGGAATTGGCCAGGCACTCCACGGGTCGGCAGGGGAATCGGCTGGCCACTCCACGCCTCGGTAGGGGGATGGGCCGGCCACTCCACGCCTCGGTAGGGGGATTGGCCGGGCATTCCAGGCCTTGTCAGGGAGATCGGGCAGGTATATCATTTATTGACGGGTTATCAGCTGGCAGGGGAATCGGCTAGGCACTCGACGCGTCGGCAGGGGAATCGGCTGGGCACTCCACGCCTCGGCACGGGGATCGGCCTTGCATTCCAGGCTTTGGCAGGGAGATTAACCAGGCACTTCACGTCTTGGCGGGGTATCAGCTGGCAGGGGATCGGCCAGCCACTCCACGGGTCGGTAGGGGACTCGGCTGGACACTCCACGCCTCGGTAAGGAGATCGGCCGGGCACTTCAGGTCTTGGCAGGGGGATCGGCCGGGCACTCCAGGCGGTGGCAGGGAGATTGGCCAGGCACTTCACGTATTGGCGGGGTATCAGCTGGCAGGGAATTGGACAGGTACTCCACGGGTCGGCAGGGGAATCGGCTGGCCACTCCACGCCTCGGTAGGGGGATCGGCCGGGCACTTCAGGCCTTGGCAGAGGGATCGGCCGGGCACACCAGGCGTTGGCAGGGAGATTGGCCAGGCACTTCACGTCTTGTCGGGCTATCAGCTGGCAGGGAGTCGGCCAGGCACTCCACGGGTCGGAAGGAAAATCGGCTGGCCACTCCACGCCTCGGTAGGGGGATCGGCCGGGCACTCCAGGCCTTGGCGGGGAGATCGGGAAGGTATATCAATTATTGACGGGTTATCAGCTGCAGAGGAATCGGCTAGGCACTCGACGCGTCGGCAGGGGAATCGGCCTTGCACTCCAGGCGTTGGCAGGGAGATTGGCCAGGCACTTCACGTATTGGCGGGGTATCAGCTGGCAGGGAATTGGCCAGGCACTCTACGGGTCGGCAGGGAAATCGTCTGGCCACTCCAGGCCTGGGCAGGGAGATCGGCCGGGCACTTCAGGCCTTGGCAGAGGGATCGGCCGGGCACACCAGGCGTTGGCAGGGAGATTGGCCAGGCACTTCACGTCTTGGCGGGCTATCAGCTGGCAGGGAGTCGGCCAGGCACTCCACGGGTCTGAAGGAAAATCGGCTGGCCACTCCACGCCTCGGTAGGGGGATCGGCCGGGCACTCCAGGCCTTGGCAGGGAGATCGGGCAGGTATATCATTTATTGACGGGTTATCAGCTGGCAGGGGAATCGGCTGGGCACTCCACGCCTCGGCAGGGGGATCGGCCTTGCACTCCAGGCTTTGGCAGGGAGATTGGCCAGGCACTTCACGTATTGGCGGGGTATCAGCTGGCAGGGAATTGGACAGGTACTCCACGGGTCGGCAGGGGAATCGGCTGGCCACTCCACGCCTCGGTAGGGGGATCGGCCGGGCACTTCAGGCCTTGGCAGAGGGATCGGCCGGGCACACCAGGCGTTGGCAGGGAGATTGGCCAGGCACTTCACGTCTTGGCGGGCTATCAGCTGGCAGGGAGTCGGCCAGGCACTCCACGGGTCTGAAGGAAAATCGGCTGGCCACTCCACGCCTCGGTAGGGGGATCGGCCGGGCACTCCAGGCCTTGGCGGGGAGATCGGGAAGGTATATCATTTATTGACGGGTTATCAGCTGGCAGGGGAATCGGCTAGGCACTCGACGCGTCGGCAGGGGAATCGGCCTTGCACTCCAGGCGTTGGCAGGGAGATTGGCCAGGCACTTCACGTATTGGCGGGGTATCAGCTGGCAGGGAATTGGACAGGTACTCCACGGGTTGGCAGGGGAATAGGCTGGCCACTCCACGCCTCGGTAGGGGGATCGGCCGGGCACTTCAGGCCTTGGCAGAGGGATCGGCCGGGCACACCAGGCGTTGGCAGGGAGATTGGCCAGGCACTTCACGTCTTGGCGGGCTATCAGCTGGCAGGGAGTCGGCCAGGCACTCCACGGGTCTGAAGGAAAATCGGCTGGCCACTCCACGCCTCGGTAGGGGGATCGGCCGGGCACTCCAGGCCTTGGCGGGGAGATCGGGAAGGTATATCATTTATTGACGGGTTATCAGCTGGCAGGGGAATCGGCTAGGCACTCGACGCGTCGGCACTTCACGTATTGGCGGGGTATCAGCTGGCAAGGAATTGGCCAGGCACTCGACGCGTCGGCAGGGGAATCGGCTGGGCACTCCACGCCTCGGCACTGGGATCGGCCTTGCATTCCAGGCTTTGGCAGGGAGATTAACCAGGCACTTCACGTCTTGGCGGGGTATCAGCTAGCAGGGGATCGGCCAGCCACTCTACGGGTCGGCAGGGGAATCGGCTGGCCACTCCACGCCTCGGTAGGGGGATCGGCCGGGCACGCCAGGTCTTGGCAGGGGGATCGGCCGGGCACTCCAGGCGGTGGCAGGGAGATTGGCCAGGCACTTCACGTCTTGGCGGGCTATCAGCTGGCAGGGAGTCGGCCAGGCACTCCAAGGGTCGGCAGGGGAATCGGCTGGCCACTCCACGCCTCGGTAGGGGGATCGGCCGGGCACTCCAGGTCTTGGCAGAGGGATCGGCCGGGCACTCCAGGCGGTGGCAGGGAGATTGGCCAGGCACTTCATGTTTTGGCGGGGTATCAGCTGGCAGGGAATTGGCCAGGCACTCCATGGGTCGGCAGGGGAACCGGCTGGCCACTCCACGCCTCGGTAGGGGGATCGGCCGGGCACTTCAGGCCTTGGCAGAGGGATCGGCCGGGCACTCCAGGTGGTGGCAGGGAGATTGGCCAGGCACTTCATGTCTTGGCGGGGTATCAGCTGTCAGGGAATTGGCCAGGCACTCCACGGGTCGGCAGGGGAATCGGCTGGCCACTCCACGCTTCGGTAGGGGGATCGGCCGGGCACTTCAGGCCTTTGCAGGGGGATCGGCCGGGCTTTCCAGGCGTTGGCAGGGAGATTGGCCAGGCACTTCACGTATTTGCGGGGTATCAGCTGGCAAGGAATTGGCCAGGCACTCCAAGGGTCGGCAGGGAAATCTGCTGGCCACTCCACGCCTCGGTAGGGGGATCGGCCGGGCATTTCAGGCCTTGGCAGGGAGATCGGGCAGGTATATCATTTATTGACGGGTTATCAGCTGGCAGGCGAATCGGCTAGGCACTCGACGCGTCGGCAGGGGATTCGGCCTTGCACTCCAGGCGTTGGCAGGGAGATTGGCCAGGCACTTCACGTATTGGCGGGGTATCAGCTGGCAGGGAATTGGCCAGGCACTCCACGGGTCGGCAGGGGAATCGGCTGGCCACTCCACGCCTCGGTAGGGGGATCGGCCGGGCACTTCAGGCCTTGGCAGAGGGATCGGCCGGGCACTCCAGGCGGTGGCAGGGAGATTAACCAGGCACTTCACGTCTTGGCGGGGTATCAGCTGGCAGGGGATCGGCCAGGCACTCCACGGGTCGGTAGGGGACTCGGCTGGACACTCCACGCCTCGGTAGGGGGATCGGCCGGGCACTCCAGGTCTTGGCAGGGGGATCGGCCGGGCACTCCAGGCGGTGGCAGGGAGATTGGCCAGGCACTTCACGTCTTGGCGGGGTATCAGCTGGCAGGGAATTGGCCAGGCACTCCACGGGTCGGCAGGGAAATCGGCTGGCCACTCCACGCCTCGGTAGGGGGATCAGCCGGGCACTCCACGCCTCGGCAGGGGGATCGGCCTTGCACTCCAGGCTTTGGCAGGGAGATTAACCAGGCACTTCACGTCTTGGCGGGGTATCAGCTGGCAGGGAATTGGCCAGGCACTCCACGGGTCGGCAGGGAAATCGGCTGGCCACTCCACGCCTCGGTAGGGGGATCGGCCGGGCACTCCAGGCCTTGGCGGGGAGATCGGGAAGGTATATCATTTATTGACGGGTTATCAGCTGGCAGGGGAATCGGCTAGGCACTCGACGCGTCGGCAGGGGAATCGGCCTTGCACTCCAGGCGTTGGCAGGGAGATTGGCCAGGCACTTCACGTATTGGCGGGGTATCAGCTGGCAGGGAATTGGCTAGGCCCTTCAAGTCTCGGTAGAGGTATCAGCTTGCAGGGAAAACGGCTTGGCACTCCCACCTCGGCTATGGGATCGGCCGGGCACTCCAGTCCTTGGCAGGGGGATCGGCCAAACTTTCCAGGCGTTGGCAGGGAGATTGGCCAGGCACTTCACGTATTGGCGGGGTATCAGCTGGCAGGGAATTGGACAGGTACTCCACGGGTCGGCAGGGGAATCGGCTGGCCACTCCAGGCCTGGGCAGGGAGATCGGCCGGGCACTTCAGGCCTTGGCAGAGGGATCGGCCGGGCACACCAGGCGTTGGCAGGGAGATTGGCCAGGCACTTCACGTCTTGGCGGGCTATCAGCTGGCAGGGAGTCGGCCAGGCACTCCACGGGTCGGAAGGAAAATCGGCTGGCCACTCCACGCCTCGGTAGGGGGATCGGCCGGGCACTCCAGGCCTTGGCGGAGAGATCGGGAAGGTATATCATTTATTGACGGGCTATCAGCTGGCAGGGGAATCGGCTAGGCACTCGACGCGTCGGCAGGGGAATCGGCCTTGCACTCCAGGCGTTGGCAGGGAGATTGGCCAGGCACTTCACGTATTGGCGGGGTATCAGCTGGCAGGGAATTGGCCAGGCACTCTACGGGTCGGCAGGGAAATCGTCTGGCCACTCCAGGCCTCGGTAGGGGGATCAGCCGGGCACTCCAGGTCTTGGCAGGGGGATCGGCCGGGCACTCCAGGCGGTGGCAGGGAGATCGGCCAGGCACTTCACGTCTTGGCGGGGTATCAGCTGGCAGGGAATTGGCCAGCCACTCCACGGGTCGGTAGGGGACTCGGCTGGAAACTCCACGCCTCGGTAAGGAGATCGGCCGGGCACTCCAGGTCTTGGCAGGGGGATCGGCCGGGCACTCAAGGCGGTAGCAGGGAGATTGGCCAGGCACTTCACGTCTTGGCGGGGTATCAGCTGGCAGGGAATTGGCCAGGCACTCCACGGGTCGGCAGGGAAATCGGCTGGCCACTCCACGCCTCGGTAGGGGGATCAGCCGGGCACTCCAGGTCTTGGCAGGGGGATCGGCCGGGCACTCCAGGCGGTGGCAGGGAGATCGGCCAGACACTTCACGTCTTGGCGGGGTATCAGCTGGCAGGGAATTGGCCACGCACTCCACGGGTCGGCAGGGAAATCGGCTGGCCACTCCACGCCTCGGCACGGGGATCGACCTTGCACTCCAGGCTTTGGCAGGGAGATTGGCCAGGCACTTCACGTATTGACGGGGTATCAGCTGGCAGGGAATTGGCTAGGCCCTTCAAGTCTCGGTAGAGGTATCAGCTTGCAGGGAAAACGGCTTGGCACTCCCACCTCGGCTATGGGATCGGCCGGGCACTCCAGTCCTTGGCAGGGGGATCGGACGGGCTTTCCAGGCGTTGGCAGGGAGATTGGCCAGGCACTTCACGTCTTGGCGGGGTATCAGCTGGCAGGGAATTGGCCAGGCACTCCACGGGTCGGCAGGGAAATCGGCTGGCCACTCCACGCCTCGGTAGGGGGATCAGCCGGGCACTCCAGGTCTTGGCAGGGGGATCGGCCGGGCACTCCAGGCGGTGGCAGGGAGATCGGCCAGACACTTCATGTTTTGGCGGGGTATCAGCTGGCAGGGAATTGGCCAGGCACTCCACGGGTCGGCAGGGGAATCGGCTGGCCACTCCACGCCTCGGTAGGGGGATCGGCCGGGCACTTCAGGCCTTGGCAGAGGGATCGGCCGGGCACTCCAGGTGGTGGCAGGGAGATTCGCCAGGCACTTCATGTCTTGGCGGGGTATCAGCTGTCAGGGAATTGGCCAGGCACTCCACGGGTCGGCAGGGGAATCGGCTGGCCACTCCACGCCTCGGTAGGGGGATCGGCCGGGCACTTCAGGCCTTTGCAGGGGGATCGGCCGGGCTTTCCAGGCGTTGGCAGGGAGATTGGCCAGGCACTTCACGTATTTGCGGGGTATCAGCTGGCAAGGAATTGGCCAGGCACTCCAAGGGTCGGCAGGGAAATCTGCTGGCCACTCCACGCCTCGGTAGGGGGATCGGCCGGGCATTCCAGGCCTTGGCAGGGAGATCGGGCAGGTATATCATTTATTGACGGGTTATCAGCTGGCAGGCGAATCGGCTAGGCACTCGACGCGTCGGCAGGGGATTCGGCCTTGCACTCCAGGCGTTGGCAGGGAGATTGGCCAGGCACTTCACGTATTGGCGGGGTATCAGCTGGCAAGGAATTGGCCAGGCACTCCACGGGTCGGCAGGGGAATCGGCTGGCCACTCCACGCCTCGGTAGGGGGATCGGCCGGGCACTTCAGGCCTTGGCAGAGGGATCGGCCGGGCACTCCAGGCCGTTGGCAGGGAGATTAACCAGGCACTTCACGTCTTGGCGGGGTATCAGCTGGCAGGGAATTGGCCAGGCACTCCACGGGTCGGCAGGGAAATCGGCTGGCCACTCCACGCCTCGGTAGGGGGATCAGCCGGGCACTCCAGGTCTTGGCAGGGGGATCGGCCGGGCACTCCAGGCGGTGGCAGGGAGATCGGCCAGGCACTTCACGTCTTGGCGGGGTATCAGCTGGCAGGGAATTGGCCAGGCACTCCACGGGTCGGTAGGGGACTCGGCTGGAAACTCCACGCCTCGGTAAGGAGATCGGCCGGGCACTCCAGGTCTTGGCAGGGGGATCGGCCGGGCACTCAAGGCGGTAGCAGGGAGATTGGCCAGGCACTTCACGTCTTGGCGGGGTATCAGCTGGCAGGGAATTGGCCAGGCACTCCACGGGTCGGCAGGGAAATCGGCTGGCCACTCCACGCCTCGGTAGGGGGATCAGCCGGGCACTCCAGGTCTTGGCAGGGGGATCGGCCGGGCACTCCAGGCGGTGGCAGGGAGATCGGCCAGACACTTCACGTCTTGGCGGGGTATCAGCTGGCAGGGAATTGGCCACGCACTCCACGGGTCGGCAGGGAAATCGGCTGGCCACTCCACGCCTCGGTAGGGGGATCGGCTGGGCACTCCAGGCCTTGGCGGGGAGATCGGGAAGGTATATCATTTATTGACGGGTTATCAGCTGGCAGGGGAATCGGCTAGGCACTCGACGCGTCGGCAGGGGAATCGGCCTTGCACTCCAGGCGTTGGCAGGGAGATTGGCCAGACACTTCACGTATTGGCGGGGTATCAGCTGGCAGGGAATTGGCTAGGCCCTTCAAGTCTCGGTAGAGGTATCAGCTTGCAGGGAAAACGGCTTGGCACTCCCACCTCGGCTATGGGATCGGCCGGGCACTCCAGTCCTTGGCAGGGGGATCGGCCAGGCTTTCCAGGCGTTGGCAGGGAGATTGGCCAGGCACTTCACGTATTGGCGGGGTATCAGCTGGCAGGGAATTGGACAGGTACTCCACGGGTCGGCAGGGGAATCGGCTGGCCACTCCACGCCTCGGTAGGGGGATCGGCCGGGCACTTCAGGCCTTGGCAGAGGGATCGGCCGGGCACACCAGGCGTTGGCAGGGAGATTGGCCAGGCACTTCACGTCTTGGCGGGCTATCAGCTGGCAGGGAGTCGGCCAGGCACTCCACGGGTCGGAAGGAAAATCGGCTGGCCACTCCACGCCTCGGTAGGGGGATCGGCCGGGCACTCCAGGCCTTGGCGGGGAGATCGGGAAGGTATATCATTTATTGACGGGCTATCAGCTGGCAGGGGAATCGGCTAGGCACTCGACGCGTCGGCAGGGGAATCGGCCTTGCAATCCAGGCGTTGGCAGGGAGATTGGCCAGGCACTTCACGTATTGGCGGGGTATCAGCTGGCAGGGAATTGGCAAGGCACTCTACGGGTCGGCAGGGAAATCGTCTGGCCACTCCAGGCCTGGGCAGGGAGATCAGGCAGTTATATCAATTATTGACGGGTTATCAGCTGGCAGAGGAATCGGCTAGGCACTCGACGCGTCGGCAGGGGAATCGGCTGGGCACTCCACGCCTCGGCACGGGGATCGACCTTGCACTCCAGGCTTTGGCAGGGAGATTGGCCAGGCACTTCACGTATTGGCGGGGTATCAGCTGGCAGGGAATTGGCTAGGCCCTTCAAGTCTCGGTAGAGGTATCAGCTTGCAGGGAAAACGGCTTGGCACTCCCACCTCGGCTATGGGATCGGCCGGGCACTCCAGTCCTTGGCAGGGGAATCGGCCGGGCTTTCCAGGCGTTGGCAGGGAGATTGGCCAGGCACTTCACGTCTTGGCGGGGTATCAGCTGGCAGGGAATTGGCCAGGCACTCCACGGGTCGGCAGGGAAATCGGCTGGCCACTCCACGCCTCGGTAGGGGGATCAGCCGGGCACTCCAGGTCTTGGCAGGGGGATCGGCCGGGCACTCCAGGTGGTGGCAGGGAGATCGGCCAGACACTTCATGTTTTGGCGGGGTATCAGCTGGCAGGGAATTGGCCAGGCACTCCACGGGTCGGCAGGGGAATCGGCTGGCCACTCCACGCCTCGGTAGGGGGATCGGCCGGGCACTTCAGGCCTTGGCAGAGGGATCGGCCGGGCACTCCAGGTGGTGGCAGGGAGATTGGCCAGGCACTTCATGTCTTGGCGGGGTATCAGCTGTCAGGGAATTGGCCAGGCACTCCACGGGTCGGCAGGGGAATCGGCTGGCCACTCCACGCCTCGGTAGGGGGATCGGCCGGGCACTTCAGGCCTTTGCAGGGGGATCGGCCGGGCTTTTCAGGCGTTGGCAGGGAGATTGGCCAGGCACTTCACGTATTTGCGGGGTATCAGCTGGCAAGGAATTGGCCAGGCACTCCAAGGGTCGGCAGGGAAATCTGCTGGCCACTCCACGCCTCGGTAGGGGGATCGGCCGGGCATTCCAGGCCTTGGCAGGGAGATCGGGCAGGTATATAATTTATTGACGGGTTATCAGCTGGCAGGCGAATCGGCTAGGCACTCGACGCGTCGGCAGGGGATTCGGCCTTGCACTCCAGGCGTTGGCAGGGAGATTGGCCAGGCACTTCACGTATTGGCGGGGTATCAGCTGGCAGGGAATTGGCCAGGCACTCCACGGGTCGGCAGGGGAATCGGCTGGCCACTCCACGCCTCGGTAGGGGGATCGGCCGGGCACTTCAGGCCTTGGCAGAGGGATCGGCCGGGCACTCCAGGCGGTGGCAGGGAGATTAACCAGGCACTTCACGTCTTGGCGGGGTATCAGCTGGCAGGGGATCGGCCAGGCACTCCACGGGTCGGCAGGGGAATCGGCTGGGCACTCCACGCCTCGGTAGGGGGATCGGCCGGGCACTCCAGGCCTTGGCAGGGGGATCGGCCGGGCACTCCAGGCGTTGGCAGGGAGATTGGCCAGGCACTTCACGTATTGGCGGGGTATCAGCTGGCAGGGAATTGGCCAGGCACGCCACGGGTCGGCAGGGAAATCGGCTGGACACTCCACGCCTCGGTAAGGGGATCGGCCGGGCACTCCAGGTCTTGGCAGGGGGATCGGCCGGGCACTCCAGGCTTTGGCAGGGAGATTGGCCAGGCACTTCACGTCTTGGCGGAGTATCAGCTGGCAGGGAATTGGCCAGGCACTCCACGGGTCTGGAGGGAAATCGGCTGGCCACTCCACGCCTCGGTAGGGGGATCGGCCGGGCACTCCAGGTCTTGGCAGGGGGATCGGCCGGGCACTCCAGGCGGTGGCAGGGAGATCGGCCAGACACTTCACGTCTTGGCGGGGTATCAGCTGGCAGGGAATTGGCCACGCACTCCACGGGTCGGCAGGGAAATCGGCTGGCCACTCCACGCCTCGGTAGGGGGATTGGCTGGGCACTCCAGGCCTTGGCGGGGAGATCGGGAAGGTATATCATTTATTGACGGGTTATCAGCTGGCAGGGGAATCGGCTAGGCACTCGACGCGTCGGCAGGGGAATCGGCCTTGCACTCCAGGCGTTGGCAGGGAGATTGGCCAGGCACTTCACGTATTGGCGGGGTATCAGCTGGCAGGGAATTGGCTAGGCCCTTCAAGTCTCGGTAGAGGTATCAGCTTGCAGGGAAAACGGCTTGGCACTCCCACCTCGGCTATGGGATCGGCCGGGCGGTGGCAGGGAGATCGGCCAGACACTTCACGTCTTGGCGGGGTATCAGCTGGCAGGGAATTGGCCACGCACTCCACGGGTCGGCAGGGAAATCGGCTGGCCACTCCACGCCTCGGTAAGGGGATCGGCTGGGCACTCCAGGCCTTGGCGGGGAGATCGGGAAGGTATATCATTTATTGACGGGTTATCAGCTGGCAGGGGAATCGGCTAGGCACTCGACGCGTCGGCAGGGGAATCGGCCTTGCACTCCAGGCGTTGGCAGGGAGATTGGCCAGGCACTTCACGTATTGGCGGGGTATCAGCTGGCAGGGAATCCTTGGCAGGGGGATCGGCCGGGCTTTCCAGGCGTTGGCAGGGAGATTGGCCAGGCACTTCACGTCTTGGCGGGGTATCAGCTGGCAGGGAATTGGCCAGGCACTCCACGGGTCGGCAGGGAAATCGGCTGGCCACTCCACGCCTCGGTAGGGGGATCAGCCGGGCACTCCAGGTCTTGGCAGGGGGATGGGCCGGGCACTCCAGGCGGTGGCAGGGAGATCGGCCGGACACTTCACGTCTTGGCGGGGTATCAGCTGGCAGGGAATTGGCCACGCACTCCACGGGTCGGCAGGGAAATCGGCTGGCCACTCCATGCCTCGGTAGGGGGATCGGCCGGGCACTCCAGGCCTTGGCGGGGAGATCGGGAAGGTATATCATTTATTGACGGGTTATCAGCTGGCAGGGGAATCGGCTAGGCACTCGACGCGTCGGCAGGGGAATCGGCCTTGCACTCCAGGCGTTGGCAGGGAGATTGGCCAGGCACTTCACGTATTGGCGGGGTATCAGCTGGCAGGGAATTGGCTAGGCCCTTCAAGTCTCGGTAGACGTATCAGCTTGCAGGGAAAACGGCTTGGCACTCCCACCTCGTCTATGGGATCGGCCGGGCACTCCAGTCCTTGGCAGGGGGATCGGCCGGGCTTTCCAGGCGTTGGCAGGGAGATTCGCCAGGCACTTCACGTCTTGGCGGGGTATCAGCTGGCAGGGAATTGGCCAGGCACTCCACGGGTCGGCAGGGAAATCGTCTGGCCACTCCAGGCCTGGGCAGGGAGATCAGGCAGGTATATCAATTATTGACGGGTTATCAGCTGGCAGAGGAATCGGCTAGGCACTCGACGCGTCGGCAGGGGAATCGGCTGGGCACTCCACGCCTCGGCACGGGGATCGACCTTGCACTCCAGGCTTTGGCAGGGAGATTGGCCAGGCACTTCACGTCTTGGTGGGGTATCAGCTGGCAGGGGATCGGCCAGGCACTCCACGGGTCGGTAGGGGACTCGGCCGGCCAATCCACGCCTCGGTAGGGGGATCGGCCGGGCACTCCAGGCCTGGGCAGGGAGATCGGGAAGGTATATCATTTATTGACGGGTTATCAGCTGGCAGGGGAATCGGCTAGGCACTCGACGCGTCGGCAGGGGAATCGGCCTTGCACTCCAGGCGTTGGCAGGGAGATTGGCCAGGCACTTCACGTATTGGCGGGGTATCAGCTGGCAGGGGATCGGCTAGGCACTCGACGCGTCGGCAGGGGGATCGGCTGGGCACTCCACGCCTCGGCACGGGGATCGGCTTTGCATTCCAGGCTTTGGCAGGGAGATTGGCCAGGCACTTCACGTCTTGGCGGGGTATCAGCTGGCAGGGAATTGGCCAGGCACTCCACGGGTCGGCAGGCAAATCGGCTGGCCTCTCCACGCCTCGGTAGGGGGATCAGCCGGGCACTCCAGGTCTTGGCAGGGGGATCGGCCGGGCACTCCAGGCCTGGGCAGGGAGATCGGGCAGGTATATAATTTATTGACGGGTTATCAGCTGGAAGGGGAATCGGCTAGGCACTCGACGCGTCGGCAGGGGAATCGGCTGGGCACTCCACGCCTCGGCACGGGGATCGGCCTTGCTTTCCAGGCTTTGGCAGGGAGATTGGCCAGGCACTTCACGTCTTGGCGGGGTATCAGCTGGCAGGGGATCGACCAGGCACTCCACGGGTCGGCAGGGAAATCGGCTGGCCTCTCCACGCCTCGGTAGGGGGATCAGCCGGGCACTCCAGGTCTTGGCAGAGGGATCGGCCGGGCACTCCAGGCCTGGGCAGGGAGATCGGGCAGGTATATCATTTATTGACGGGTTATCAGCTGGCAGGGGAATCGGCTAGGCACTCGACGCGTCGGCAGGGGGATCGGCTGGGCACTCCACGCCTCGGCACGGGGATCGGCCTTGCATTCCAGGCTTTGGCAGGGAGATTAACCAGGTACTTCACGTCTTGGCGGGGTATCAGCTGGCAGGGGATCGGCCAGCCACTCCACGGGTCGGTAGGGGACTCGGCTGTACACTCCACGCCTCGGTAGGGGGATCGGCCGGGCACTCCAGGCCTTGGCAGGGGGATCGGCCGGGCACTCCAGGCGGTGGCAGGGAGATTTGCCAGGCACTTCACGTCTTGGCGGGGTATCAGCTGGCAGGGAATTGGCCAGGCACTCCACGGGTCGGCAGGGAAATCGGCTGGCCTCTCCACGCCTCGGTAGGGGGATCAGCCGGGCACTCCAGGTCTTGGCAGGGGGATCGGCCGGGCACTCCAGGTCTTGGCAGAGGGATCGGCCGGGCACTCCAGGCGGTGGCAGGGAGATTGGCCAGGCACGTCATGTCTTGGCGGGGTATCAGCTGGCAGGAAATTGGCCAGGCACTCCACGGGTCGGCAGGGAAATCGGCTGGCCACTCCACGCCTCGGTAGGGGGATCGGCCGGGCACTTCAGGCCTTGGCAGAGGGATCGGCCGGGCACTCCAGGCGGTGGCAGGGAGATTGGCCAGGCACTTCATGTCTTGGCGGGGTATCAGCTGGCAGGGAATTTGCCAGGCACTCCACGGGTCGGCAGGGGAATCGGCTGGCCACTCCACGCCTCGGTAAGGGGATCGGCCGGGCACTTCAGGCCTTGGCAGGGGGATCGGCCGGGCTTTCCAGGCGTTGGCAGGGAGATTGGCCAGGCACTTCACGTATTGGCGGGGTATCAGCTGGCAGGGAATTGGCCAGGCACTCCAAGGGTCGGCAGGGAAATATGCTGGCCACTCCACGCCTCGGTAGGGGGATCGGCCGGGCATTCCAGGCCTTGGCAGGGAGATCGGGCAGGTATATCATTTATTGACGGGTTATCAGCTGGCAGGGGAATCGGCTAGACACTCGACGCGTCGGCAGGGGAATCGGCTGGGCACTCCACGCCTCGGCACGGGGATCGGCCTTGCATTCCAGGCTTTGGCAGGGAGATTAACCAGGCACTTCACGTCTTGGCGGGGTATCAGCTGGCAGGGGATCGGTTAGCCACTTCACGGGTCGGTAGGGGACTCGGCTGGACACTCCACGCCTCGGTAAGGAGATCGGCCGGGCACGCCAGGTCTTGGCAGGGGGATCGGCCGGGCACTCCAGGCGGTGGCAGGGAGATTGGCAAGGCATTTCACGTCTTGGCGGGGTATCAGCTGGCAGGGAATTGGCCAGGCACTCCACGGGTCGGCAGGGAAATCGGCTGGCCACTCCACGCCTTTGTAGGGGGATCGGCCGGCGGCGGTATTGGCGGGGTATTAGCTGGCAGGGGATCGGCTAGGCCCTTCAAGTCTCGGTAGAGGTATCAGCTTGCAGGGAAAACGGCTTGGCACTCCCAACTCGGCTGTGGGATCGGCCGGGCACTCCAGGCCTTGGCAGGGGGATCGGCCGGGCTTTCCAGGCGTTGGCAGGGAGATTGGCCAGGCACTTCACGTCTTGGCGGGGTATCAGCTGGCAGGGAATTGGCCAGGCACTCCACGGGTCGGCAGGGAAATCGGCTGGCCTCTCCACGCCTCGGTAGGGGGATCAGCCGGGCACTCCAGGTCTTGGCAGAGGGATCGGCCGGGCACTCCAGGCCTGGGCAGGGAGATCGGGCAGGTATATCATTTATTGACGGGTTATCAGCTGGCAGGGGAATCGGCTAGGCACTCGACGCGTCGGCAGGGGGATCGGCTGGGCACTCCACGCCTCGGCACGGGGATCGGCTTTGCATTCCAGGCTTTGGCAGGGAGATTGGCCAGGCACTTCACGTCTTGGCGGGGTATCAGCCGGCAGGGAATTGGCCAGGCACTCCACGGGTCGGCAGGGAAATCGGCTGGCCTCTCCACGCCTCGGTAGGGGGATCAGCCGGGCACTCCAGGTCTTGGCAGTGGGATCGGCCGGGCACTCCAGGCCTGGGCAGGGAGATCGGGCAGGTATATCATTTATTGACGGGTTATCAGCTGGCAGGGGAATCGGCTAGGCACTCGACGCGTCGGCAGGGGGATCGGCTGGGCACTCCACGCCTCGGCACGGGGATCGGCCTTGCATTCCAGGCTTTGGCAGGGAGATTAACCAGGTACTTCACGTCTTGGCGGGGTATCAGCTGGCAGGGGATCGGCCAGCCACTCCACGGGTCGGTAGGGGACTCGGCTGGACACTCCACGCCTCGGTAAGGAGATCGGCCGGGCACGCCAGGTCTTGGCAGGGGCAGGAAATTGGCCAGGCACTCCACGGGTCGGCAGGGAAATCGGCTGGCCACTCCACGCCTCGGTAGGGGGATCGGCCGGGCACTTCAGGCCTTGGCAGAGGGATCGGCCGGGCACTCCAGGCGGTGGCAGGGAGATTGGCCAGGCACTTCATGTCTTGGCGGGGTATCAGCTGGCAGGGAATTTGCCAGGCACTCCACGGGTCGGCAGGGGAATCGGCTGGCCACTCCACGCCTCGGTAAGGGGATCGGCCGGGCACTTCAGGCCTTGTCAGGGGGATCGGCCGGGCTTTCCAGGCGTTGGCAGGGAGATTGGCCAGGCACTTCACGTATTGGCGGGGTATCAGCTGGCAGGGAATTGGCCAGGCACTCCAAGGGTCGGCAGGGAAATATGCTGGCCACTCCACGCCTCGGTAGGGGGATCGGCCGGGCATTCCAGGCCTTGGCAGGGAGATCGGGCAGGTATATCATTTATTGACGGGTTATCAGCTGGCAGGGGAATCGGCTAGACACTCGACGCGTCGGCAGGGGAATCGGCTGGGCACTCCACGCCTCGGCACGGGGATCGGCCTTGCATTCCAGGCTTTGGCAGGGAGATTAACCAGGCACTTCACGTCTTGGCGGGGTATCAGCTGGCAGGGGATCGGTTAGCCACTTCACGGGTCGGTAGGGGACTCGGCTGGACACTCCACGCCTCGGTAAGGAGATCGGCCGGGCACGCCAGGTCTTGGCAGGGGGATCGGCCGGGCACTCCAGGCGGTGGCAGGGAGATTGGCAAGGCACTTCACGTCTTGGCGGGGTATCAGCTGGCAGGGAATTGGCCAGGCACTCCACGGGTCGGCAGGGAAATCGGCTGGCCACTCCACGCCTTTGTAGGGGGATCGGCCGGCGGCGGTATTGGCGGGGTATTAGCTGGCAGGGGATCGGCTAGGCCCTTCAAGTCTCGGTAGAGGTATCAGCTTGCAGGGAAAACGGCTTGGCACTCCCAACTCGGCTGTGGGATCGGCCGGGCACTCCAGGCCTTGGCAGGGGGATCGGCCGGGCTTTCCAGGCGTTGGCAGGGAGATTGGCCAGGCACTTCACGTCTTGGCGGGGTATCAGCTGGCAGGGAATTGGCCAGGCACTCCACGGGTCGGCAGGGAAATCGGCTGGCCTCTCCACGCCTCGGTAGGGGGATCAGCCGGGCACTCCAGGTCTTGGCAGAGGGATCGGCCGGGCACTCCAGGCCTGGGCAGGGAGATCGGGCAGGTATATCATTTATTGACGGGTTATCAGCTGGCAGGGGAATCGGCTAGGCACTCGACGCGTCGGCAGGGGGATCGGCTGGGCACTCCACGCCTCGGCACGGGGATCGGCTTTGCATTCCAGGCTTTGGCAGGGAGATTGGCCAGGCACTTCACGTCTTGGCGGGGTATCAGCCGGCAGGGAATTGGCCAGGCACTCCACGGGTCGGCAGGGAAATCGGCTGGCCTCTCCACGCCTCGGTAGGGGGATCAGCCGGGCACTCCAGGTCTTGGCAGAGGGATCGGCCGGGCACTCCAGGCCTGGGCAGGGAGATCGGGCAGGTATATCATTTATTGACGGGTTATCAGCTGGCAGGGGAATCGGCTAGGCACTCGACGCGTCGGCAGGGGGATCGGCTGGGCACTCCACGCCTCGGCACGGGGATCGGCCTTGCATTCCAGGCTTTGGCAGGGAGATTAACCAGGTACTTCACGTCTTGGCGGGGTATCAGCTGGCAGGGGATCGGCCAGCCACTCCACGGGTCGGTAGGGGACTCGGCTGGACACTCCACGCCTCGGTAAGGAGATCGGCCGGGCACGCAAGGTCTTGGCAGGGGGATCGGCCGGGCACTCCAGGCGGTGGCAGGGAGATTGGCCAGGCACTTCACGTCTTGGCGGGGTATCAGCTGGCAGGGAATTGGCCAGGCACTCCACGGGTCGGCAGGGAAATCGGCTGGCCACTCCACGCCTCGGTAGGGGGATCAGCCGGGCACTCCAGGTCTTGGCAGGGGGATCGGCCGGGCACTCCAGGCGGTGGCAGGGAGATTGGCCAGGCACTTCACGTCTTGGCGGGGTATCAGCTGGCAGGGAATTGGCCAGGCACTCCACGGGTCGGCAGGGAAATCGGCTGGCCACTCCACGCCTCGGTAGGGGGATCAGCCGGGCACTCCAGGTCTTGGCAGGGGGATCGGCCGGGCACTCCAGGCGGTGGCAGGGAGATTGGCCAGGCACTTCACGTCTTGGCGGGGTATCAGCTGGCAGGGAATTGGCCAGGCACTCCACGGGTCGGCAGGGAAAACGGCTTGGCACTCCCAACTCGGCTGTGGGATCGGCCGGGCACGCAAGGTCTTGGCAGGGGGATCGGCCGGGCACTCCAGGCGGTGGCAGGGAGATTGGCCAGGCACTTCACGTCTTGGCGGGGTATCAGCTGGCAGGGAATTGGCCAGGCACTCCACGGGTCGGCAGGGAAATCGGCTGGCCACTCCACGCCTCGGTAGGGGGATCAGCCGGGCACTCCAGGTCTTGGCAGGGGGATCGGCCGGGCACTCCAGGCGGTGGCAGGGAGATTGGCCAGGCACTTCACGTCTTGGCGGGGTATCAGCTGGCAGGGAATTGGCCAGGCACTCCACGGGTCGGCAGGGAAATCGGCTGGCCACTCCACGCCTCGGTAGGGGGATCAGCCGGGCACTCCAGGTCTTGGCAGGGGGATCGGCCGGGCACTCCAGGCGGTGGCAGGGAGATTGGCCAGGCACTTCACGTCTTGGCGGGGTATCAGCTGGCAGGGAATTGGCCAGGCACTCCACGGGTCGGCAGGGAAATCGGCTTGGCACTCCCACCTCGGCTGTGGGATCGGCCGGGCACTCCAGGCTTTGGCAGGGAGATTGGCCAGGCACTTCACGTATTGGCGGGGTATCAGCTGGCAGGGGATCGGCTAGGCACTCCACGGGTCGGTAGGGGCTCGGCTGGCCACTCCACGCCTCGGCAGGGGATCATCCTTGCACTCCAGGCGTTGACAGGGAGATTGGCCAGGCACTTCACGTCTTGGCGGGGTATCAGCTGGCAGGGAATTAGCCAGGCAATCCACGGGTCGGCAGGGAAATCGGCTGGCCTCTCCACGCCGCGGTAGGGGGATCAGCCGGGCACTCCAGGTCTTGGCAGGGGGGTCGGCCGGGCACTCCAGGCCTGGGCATTGAGATCGGGCAGGTATATCATTTATAGACGGGTTATCAGCTGGCAGGGGAATCGGCTAGGCACTCGACGCGTCGGCAGGGGGATCGGCTGGGCACTCCACGCCTCGGCACGGGGATCGGCTTTGCATTCCAGGCTTTGGCAGGGAGATTGGCCAGGCACTTCACTTATTGGCGGGGTATCAGCTGGCAGGGGATCGACCAGGCACTCCACGGGTCGGTAGGGGACTCGGCTGGCCACTCCACGCCTCGGTAGGGGGATCGACCTTGCACTCCAGGCTTTGGCAGGAAGATTGGCCAGGCACTTCACGTCTTGGCGGGGTATCAGCTGGCAGGGAATTGGCCAGGCACTCCACGGGTCGGCAGGGAAATCGGCTGGCCTCTCCACGCCTCGGTAGGGGGATCAGCCGGGCACTCCAGGTCTTGGCAGGGGGATCGGCCGGGCACTCCAGGCCTGGGCAGGGAGATCGGGCAGGTATATCATTTATTGACGGGTTATCAGCTGGCAGGGGAATCGGCTAGGCACTCGACGCGTCGGCAGGGGGATCGGCTGGGCACTCCACGCCTCGGCACGGGGATCGGCTTTGCATTCCAGGCTTTGGCAGGGAGATTGGCCAGGCACTTCACGTCTTGGCGGGGTATCAGCTGGCAGGGAATTGGCAAGGCACTCTACGGGTCGGCAGGGAAATCGTCTGGCCACTCCACGCCTTTGTAGGGGGATCGGCCGGCGGCGGTATTGGCGGGGTATTAGCTGGCAGGGGATCGGCTAGGCCCTTCAAGTCTCGGTAGAGGTATCAGCTTGCAGGGAAAACGGCTTGGCACTCCCAACTCGGCTGTGGGATCGGCCGGGCACTCCAGGCCTTGGCAGGGGGATCGGCCGGGCTTTCCAGGCGTTGGCAGGGAGATTGGCCAGGCACTTCACGTCTTGGCGGGGTATCAGCTGGCAGGGAATTGGCCAGGCACTCCACGGGTCGGCAGGGAAATCGGCTGGCCTCTCCACGCCTCGATAGGGGGATCAGCCGGGCACTCCAGGTCTTGGCAGGGGGATCGGCCGGGCACTCCAGGCCTGGGCAGGGAGATCAGGCAGGTATATCAATTATTGACGGGTTATCAGCTGGCAGAGGAATCGGCTAGGCACTCGACGCGTCGGCAGGGGAATCGGCTGGGCACTCCACGCCTCGGAACGGGGATCGACCTTGCATTCCAGGCTTTGGCAGGGAGATTGGCCAGGCACTTCACTTATTGGCGGGGTTTCAGCTGGCAGGGGATCGACCAGGCACTCCACGGGTCGGTAGGGGACTCGGCTGGCCACTCCACGCCTCGGAAGGGGGATCGACCTTGCACTCCAGGCTTTGGCAGGAAGATTGGCCAGGCACTTCACGTCTTGGCGGGGTATCAGCTGGCAGGGAATTGGCCAGGCACTCCACGGGTCGGCAGGGAAATCGGCTGGCCTCTCCACGCCTCGGTAGGGGGATCAGCCGGGCACTCCAGGTCTTGGCAGGGGGATCGGCCGGGCACTCCAGGCCTGGGCAGGGAGATCGGGCAGGTATATCATTTATTGACGGGTTATCAGCTGGCAGGGGAATCGGCTAGGCACTCGACGCGTCGGCAGGGGGATCGGCTGGGCACTCCACGCCTCGGCACGGGGATCGGCTTTGCATTCCAGGCTTTGGCAGGGAGATTGGCCAGGCACTTCACGTCTTGGCGGGGTATCAGCTGGCAGGGAATTGGCAAGGCACTCTACGGGTCGGCAGGGAAATCGTCTGGCCACTCCAGGCCTGGGCAGGGAGATCAGGCAGGTATATCAATTATTGACGGGTTATCAGCTGGCAGAGGAATCGGCTAGGCACTCGACGCGTCGGCAGGGGAATCGGCTGGGCACTCCACGCCTCGGCACGGGGATCGGCCTTGCACTCCAGGCTTTGGCAGGGAGATTGGCCAGGCACTTCACGTCTTGGCGGGGTATCAGCTGGCAGGGAATTGGCCAGGCACTCCACGGGTCGGCAGGGAAATCGGCTGGCCTCTCCACGCCTCGGTAGGGGGATCAGCCGGGCACTCCAGGTCTTGGCAGGGGGATCGGCCGGGCACTCCAGGCCTGGGCAGGGAGATCGGGCAGGTATATCATTTATTGACGGGTTATCAGCTGGCAGGGGAATCGGCTAGGCACTCGACGCGTCGGCAGGGGAATCGGCTGGGCACTCCACGCCTCGGCACGGGGATCGGCCTTGCACTCCAGGCTTTGGCAGGGAGATTGGCCAGGCACTTCACGTCTTGGCGGGGTATCAGCTGGCAGGGGATCGACCAGGCACTCCACGGGTCGGTAGGGGACTCGGCTGGCCACTCCACGCCTCGGTAGGGGGATCGGCCGGGCACTCCAGGCCTTGGCAGGGAGATCGGGCAGGTATATCATTTATTGACGGGTTATCAGCTGGCAGGGGAATCGGCTAGGCACTCGACGCGTCGGCAGGGGGATCGGCTGGCCACTCCACGCCTCGGCACGGGGATCGGCTTTGCATTCCAGGCTTTGGCAGGGAGATTGGCCAGGCACTTCACGTCTTGGCGGGGTATCAGCTGGCAGGGAATTGGCCAGGCACTCCACGGGTCGGCAGGGAAATCGGCTGGCCTCTCCACGCCTCGGTAGGGGGATCAGCCGGGCACTCTAGGTCTTGGCAGGGGGATCGGCCGGGCACTCCAGGCCTGGGCAGGGAGATCGGGCAGGTATATAATTTATTGACGGGTTATCAGCTGGCAGGGGTATCGGCTAGGCACTCGACGCGTCAGCAGGGGAATCGGCTGGGCACTCCACGCCTCGGCACGGGGATCGGCCTTGCTTTCCAGGCTTTGGCAGGGAGATTGGCCAGGCACTTCACGTCTTGGCGGGGTATCAGCTGGCAGGGGATCGACCAGGCACTCCACGGGTCGGTAGGGGACTCGGCTGGCCACTCCACGCCTCGGTAGGGGGATCGGCCGGGCACTCCAGGCCTTGGCAGGGGGATCGGCCGGGCACTCCAGGCGGTGGCAGGGAGATTGGCCAGGCACTTCACGTCTTGGCGGGGTATCAGCTGGCAGGGAATTGGCCAGGCACTCCACGGGTCGGCAGGGAAATCGGCTGGCCTCTCCACGCCTCGGTAGGGGGATCAGCCGGGCACTCCAGGTCTTGGCAGGGGGATCGGCCGGGCACTCCAGGTCTTGGCAGAGGGATCGGCCGGGCACTCCAGGCGGTGGCAGGGAGATTGGCCAGGCACTTCATGTCTTGGCGGGGTATCAGCTGGCAGGAAATTGGCCAGGCACTCCACGGGTCAGCAGGGGAATCGGCTGGCCACTCCACGCCTCGGTAGGGGGATCGGCCGGGCACTTCAGGCCTTGGCAGAGGGATCGGCCGGGCACTCCAGGCGGTGGCAGGGAGATTGGCCAGGCACTTCATGTCTTGGCAGGGTATCAGCTGGCAGGGAATTGGCCAGGCACTCCACGGGTCGGCAGGGGAATCGGCTGGCCACTCCACGCCTCGGTAAGGGGATCGGCCGGGCACTTCAGGCCTTGGCAGAGGGATCGGCCGGGCTTTCCAGGCGTTGGCAGGGAGATTGGCCAGGCACTTCACGTATTGGCGGGGTATCAGCTGGCAGGGAATTGGCCAGGCACTCCAAGGGTCGGCAGGGAAATATGCTGGCCACTCCACGCCTCGGTAGGGGGATCGGCCGGGCATTCCAGGCCTTGGCAGGGAGATCGGGCAGGTATATCATTTATTGACGGGTTATCAGCTGGCAGGGGAATCGGCTAGGCACTCGACGCGTCGGCAGGGGAATCGGCTGGGCACTCCACGCCTCGGCACGGGGATCGGCCTTGCATTCCAGGCTTTGGCAGGGAGATTAACCAGGCACTTCACGTCTTGGCGGGGTATCAGCTGGCAGGGGATCGGCCAGCCACTCCACGGGTCGGTAGGGGACTCGGCTGGACACTCCACGCCTCGGTAAGGAGATCGGCCGGGCACGCCAGGTCTTGGCAGGGGGATCGGCCGGGCACTCCAGGCGGTGGCAGGGAGATTGGCCAGGCACTTCACGTCTTGGCGGGGTATCAGCTGGCAGGGAATTGGCCAGGCACTCCACGGGTCGGCAGGGAAATCGGCTGGCCACTCCACGCCTCGGTAGGGGGATCAGCCGGGCACTCCAGGTCTTGGCAGGGGGATCGGCCGGGCACTCCAGGCGGTGGCAGGGAGATCGGCCAGACACTTCACGTCTTGGCGGGGTATCAGCTGGCAGGGAATTGGCCACGCACTCCACGGGTCGGCAGGGAAATCGGCTGGCCACTCCACGCCTTTGAAGGGGGATCGGCCGGCGGCGGTATTGGCGGGGTATCAGCTGGCAGGGGATCGGCTAGGCCCTTCAAGTCTCGGTAGAGGTATCAGCTTGCAGGGAAAACGGCTTGGCACTCCCACCTCGGCTGTGGGATCGGCCGGGCACTCCAGGCCTTGGCAGGGGGATCGGCCGGGCTTTCCAGGCGTTGGCAGGGAGATTGGCCAGGCACTTCACGTATTGGCGGGGTATCAGCTGGCAGGGAATTGGCCAGGCACTCCAAGGGTCGGCAGGGGAATCGGCTGGCCACTCCACGCCTCGGTAGGGGGATCGGCCGGGCACTTCAGGCCTTGGCAGAGGGATCGGCCGGGCACTCCAGGCGGTGGCAGGGAGATCGGCCGGGCTTTCCAGGCGTTGGCAGGGAGATTGGCCAGGCACTTCACGTATTGGCGGGGTATCAGCTGGCAGGGAATTGCCCAGGCACTCCAAGGGTCGGCAGGGAAATCTGCTGGCAACTCCACGCCTCGGTAGGGGGATCGGCCGGGCATTCCAGGCCTTGGCAGGGAGATCGGGCAGGTATATCATTTATTGACGGGTTATCAGCTGGCAGGGGAATCGGCTAGGCACTCGACGCGTCGGCAGGGGAATCGGCTGGGCACTCCACGCCTCGGCACGGGGATCGGCCTTGCATTCCAAGCTTTGGCAGGGAGATTAACCAGGCACTTCACGTCTTGGCGGGGTATCAGCTGGCAGGGGATCGGCCAGCCACTCCACGGGTCGGTAGGGGACTCGGCTGGACACTCCACGCCTCGGTAAGGAGATCGGCCGGGCACGCCAGGTCTTGGCAGGGGGATCGGCCGGGCACTCCAGGCGGTGGCAGGGAGATTGGCCAGGCACTTCACGTCTTGGCGGGGTATCAGCTGGCAGGGAATTGGCCAGGCACTCCACGGGTCGGCAGGGAAATCGGCTGGCCACTCCACGCCTCGGTAGGGGGATCAGCCGGGCACTCCAGGTCTTGGCAGGGGGATCGGCCGGGCACTCCAGGCGGTGGCAGGGAGATCGGCCAGACACTTCACGTCTTGGCGGGGTATCAGCTGGCAGGGAATTGGCCAGGCACTCCACGGGTCGGCAGGGAAATCGGCTGGCCACTCCACGCCTTTGTAGGGGGATCGGCCGGCGGCGGTATTGGCGGGGTATCAGCTGGCAGGGGATCGGCTAGGCCCTTCAAGTCTCGGTAGAGGTATCAGCTTGCAGGGAAAACGGCTTGGCACTCCCACCTCGGCTGTGGGATCGGCCGGGCACTTCAGGCCTTGGCAGAGGGATCGGACGGGCACTCCAGGCGGTGGCAGGGAGATTGGCCAGGCACTCCATGTCTTGGCGGGGTATCAGCTGGCATTGAATTGGCCAGGCACTCCACGGGTCGGCAGGAAAATCGGCTGGCCACTCCACGCCTCGGTAGGGGGATCGGCCGGGCATTCCAGGCCTTGGCAGGGAGAGCGGGCAGGTATATCATTTATTGACGGGTTATCATCTGGCAGGGGAATCGGCTAGGCACTCGACGCGTCGGCAGGGGAATCGGCTGGGCACTCCACGCCTCGGCAGGGGGATCGGCCTTGCACTCCAGGCGTTGGCAGGGAGATTGGCCAGGCACTTCACGTATTGGCGGGGTATCAGCTGGCAGGGAATTGGACAGGTACTCCACGGGTCGGCAGGGGAATCGGCTGGCCACTCCACGCCTCGGTAGAGGGATCGGCCGGGACCTTCAGGTCTTGGCAGAGGGATCGGCTGGGCACACCAGGCGTTGGCAGGGAGATTGGCCAGGCACTTCACGTCTTGGCGGGCTATCAGCTGGCAGGGAGTCGGCCAGGCACTCCACGGGTCGGAAGGAAAATCGGCTGGCCACTTCACGCCTCGGTAGGGGGATCGGCCGGGCACTCCAGGCCTTGGCGGGGAGATCGGGAAGGTATATCATTTATTGACGGGTTATCAGCTGGCAGGGGAATCGGCTAGGCACTCGACGCGTCGGCAGGGGAATCGGCCTTGCACTCCAGGCGTTGGCAGGGAGATTGGCCAGGCACTTCACGTATTGGCGGGGTATCAGCTGGCAGGGAATTGGACAGGTACTCCACTGGTCGGCAGGGGAATCGGCTGGCCACTCCACGCCTCGGTAGGGGGATCGGCCGGGACCTTCAGGTCTTGGCAGAGGGATCGGCCGGGCACACCAGGCGTTGGCAGGGAGATTGGCCAGGCACTTCACGTCTTGGCGGGCTATCAGCTGGCAGGGAGTCGGCCAGGCACTCCACGGATCGGAAGGAAAATCGGCTGGCCACTCCACGCCTCGGTAGGGGGATCGGCCGGGCACTCCAGGCCTTGGCGGGGAGATCGGGAAGGTATATCATTTATTGACGGGTTATCAGCTGGCAGGGGAATCGGCTAGGCACTCGACGCGTCGGCAGGGGAATCGGCCTTGCACTCCAGGCGTTGGCAGGGAGATTGGCCAGGCACTTCACGTATTGGCGGGGTATCAGCTGGCAAGGAATTGGCCAGGCACTCCACGGGTCGGCAGGGAAATTGTCTGGCCACTCCAGGCCTGGGCAGGGAGATCGGGCAGGTATATCATTTATTGACGGGTTATCAGCTGGCAGAGGAATCGGCTAGGCACTCGACGCGTCGGCAGGGGAATCGGCTGGGCACTCCACGCCTCGGCAAGGGGATCGGCCTTGCATTCCAGGCTTTGGCAGGGAGATTAACCAGGCACTTCACGTCTTGGCGGGGTATCAGCTAGCAGGGGATCGGCCAGCCACTCTACGGGTCGGTGGGGGACTCGGCTGGACACTCCACGCCTCGGTAAGGAGATCGGCCGGGAACTCCAGGTCTTGGCAGGGGGATCGGCCGGACACTCCAGTTGGTGGCAGGGAGATTGGCAAGGCACTTCACGTCTTGGCGGGCTATCAGCTGGGAGATTGGCCAGGCATTCCATGTCTTGACGGGGTATCAGCTGGCATTGAATTGGCCAGGCACTCCACGGGTCGGCAGGAAAATCGGCTGGCCACTCCACGCCTCGGTAGAGGGATCGGCCGGGCATTGCAGGCCTTGGCAGGGAGAGCGGGCAGGTATATCATTTATTGACGGGTTATCAGCTGGCAGGGGAATCGGCTAGGCACTCGACGCGTCGGCAGGGGAATCGGCCTTGCACTCCAGGCGTTGGCAGGGAGATTGGCCAGGCACTTCACGTATTGGCGGGGTATCAGCTGGCAAGGAATTGGCCAGGCACTCCACGGGTCGGCAGGGAAATTGTCTGGCCACTCCAGGCCTGGGCAGGGAGATCGGGCAGGTATATCATTTATTGACGGGTTATCAGCTGGCAGAGGAATCGGCTAGGCACTCGACGCGTCGGCAGGGGAATCGGCTGGGCACTCCACGCCTCGGCAGGGGGATCGGCCTTGCACTCCAGGCGTTGGCAGGGAGATTGGCCAGGCACTTCACGTATTGGCGGGGTATCAGCTGGCAGGGAATTGGACAGGTACTCCACGGGTCGGCAGGGGAATCGGCTGGCCACTCCACGCCTCGGTAGGGGGATCGGCCGGGCACTTCAGGTCTTGGCAGAGGGATCGGCCGGGCACACCAGGCGTTGGCAGGCAGATTGGCCAGGCACTTCACGTCTTGGCGGGCTATCAGCTGGCAGGGAGTCGGCCAGGCACTCCACGGGTCGGAAGGAAAATCGGCTGGCCACTCCACGCCTCGGTAGGGGGATCGGCCGGGCACTCCAGGCCTTGGCGGGGAGAGCGGGCAGGTATATCATTTATTGACGGGTTATCAGCTGGCAGGGGAATCGGCTAGGCACTCGACGCGTCGGCAGGGGAATCGGCCTTGCACTCCAGACGTTGGCAGGGAGATTGGCCAGGCACTTCACGTATTGGCGGGGTATCAGCTAGCAGGGGATCGGCCAGCCACTCTACGGGTCGGTAGGGGACTCGGCTGGACACTCCACGCCTCGGTAAGGAGATCGGCCGGGAACTCCAGGTCTTGGCAGGGGGATCGGCCGAACACTCCAGGCTTTGGCAGGGAGATTAACCAGGCACTTCACGTCTTGGCGGGGTATCAGCTAGCAGGGGATCGGCCAGCCACTCTACGGGTCGGTAGGGGACTCGGCTGGACACTCCACGCCTCGGTAGGGGGATCGGCCGGGCACTCCAGGTCTTGGCAGAGGGATCGGTCGGGCACTCCAGGCGGTGGCAGGGAGATTGGCCAGGCACTTCATGTCTTGGCGGGGTATCAGCTGTCAGGGAATTGGCCAGGCACTCTACGGGTCGGTAGGGGACTCGGCTGGACACTCCACGCCTCGGTAGGGGGATCGGCCGGGCACTCCAGGTCTTGGCAGAGGGATCGGTCGGGCACTCCAGGCGGTGGCAGGGAGATTGGCCAGGCACTCCATGTCTTGGCGGGGTATCAGCTGTCAGGGAATTGGCCAGGCACTCCACGGGTCGGCAGGGAAATCGTCTGGCCACTCCTGGCCTGGGCAGGGAGATCGGGCAGGTATATCATTTATTGACGGGTTATCAGCTGGCAGGGGAATCGGCTGGCCACTCCACGCCTCGGCACGGGGATCGGCCTTGCATTCCAGGCTTTGGCAGGGAGATTAACCAGGCACTTCACGTCTTGGCGGGGTATCAGCTAGCAGGGGATCGGCCAGCCACTCTACGGGTCGGTAGGGGACTCGGCTGGACACTCCACGCCTCGGTAAGGAGATCGGCCGGGAACTCCAGGTCTTGGCAGGGGGATCGGCCGAACACTCCAGGCTTTGGCAGGGAGATTAACCAGGCACTTCACGTCTTGGCGGGGTATCAGCTAGCAGGGGATCGGCCAGCCACTCTACGGGTCGGTAGGGGACTCGGCTGGACACTCCACGCCTCGGTAGGGGGATCGGCCGGGCACTCCAGGTCTTGGCAGAGGGATCGGTCGGGCACTCCAGGCGGTGGCAGGGAGATTGGCCAGGCACTTCATGTCTTGGCGGGGTATCAGCTGTCAGGGAATTGGCCAGGCACTCCACGGGTCGGCAGGGGATTCGGCTGGCCACTCCACGCCTCGGCACGGGGATCGGCCTTGCATTCCAGGCTTTGGCAGGGAGATTAACCAGGCACTTCACGTCTTGGCGGGGTATCAGCTGGCAGGGGATCGGCCAGCCACTCCACGGGTCGGAAGGGGACTCGGCTGGACACTCCACGCCTCGGTAAGGAGATCGGCCGGGCACGCCAGGTCTTGGCAGGGGGATCGGCCGGGCACTTCAGGCCTTGGCAGGGGGATCGGCCGGGCTTTCCAGGCGTTGGCAGGGAGATTGGCCAGGCACTTCACGTATTGGCGGGGTATCAGCTGGCAGGGAATTGCCCAGGCACTCCAAGGGTCGGCAGGGAAATCTGCTGGCCACTCCACGCCTCGGTAGGGGGATCGGCCGGGCACTTCAGGTCTTGGCAGAGGGATCGGCCGGGCACACCAGGCGTTGGCAGGGAGATTGGCCAGGCACTTCACGTCTTGGCGGGCTATCAGCTGGCAGGGAGTCGGCCAGGCACTCCACGGGTCGGAAGGAAAATCGGCTAGCCACTCCACGCCTCGGTAGGGGGATCGGCCGGGCACTCCAGGCCTTGGCGGGGAGATCGGGAAGGTATATCATTTATTGACGGGTTATCAGCTGGCAGGGGAATCGGCTAGGCACTCGACGCGTCGGCAGGGGAATCGGCCTTGCACTCCAGACGTTGGCAGGGAGATTGGCCAGGCACTTCACGTATTGGCGGGGTATCAGCTGGCAAGGAATTGGCCAGGCACTCCACGGGTCGGCAGGGAAATCGTCTGGCCACTCCTGGCCTGGGCAGGGAGATCGGGCAGGTATATCATTTATTGACGGGTTATCAGCTGGCAGGGGAATCGGCTGGCCACTCCACGCCTCGGCACGGGGATCGGCCTTGCATTCCAGGCTTTGGCAGGGAGATTAACCAGGCACTTCACGTCTTGGCGGGGTATCAGCTGGCAGGGGATCGGCCAGCCACTCCACGGGTCGGAAGGGGACTCGGCTGGACACTCCACGCCTCGGTAAGGAGATCGGCCGGGCACGCCAGGTCTTGGCAGGGGGATCGGCCGGGCACTTCAGGCCTTGGCAGGGGGATCGGCCGGGCTTTCCAGGCGTTGGCAGGGAGATTGGCCAGGCACTTCACGTATTGGCGGGGTATCAGCTGGCAGGGAATTGCCCAGGCACTCCAAGGGTCGGCAGGGAAATCTGCTGGCCACTCCACGCCTCGGTAGGGGGATCGGCCGGGCACTTCAGGTCTTGGCAGAGGGATCGGCCGGGCACACCAGGCGTTGGCAGGGAGATTGGCCAGGCACTTCACGTCTTGGCGGGCTATCAGCTGGCAGGGAGTCGGCCAGGCACTCCACGGGTCGGAAGGAAAATCGGCTAGCCACTCCACGCCTCGGTAGGGGGATCGGCCGGGCACTCCAGGCCTTGGCGGGGAGATCGGGAAGGTATATCATTTATTGACGGGTTATCAGCTGGCAGGGGAATCGGCTAGGCACTCGACGCGTCGGCAGAGGGATCGGCCGGGCACTCCAGGCGGTGGCAGGGAGATTGGCCAGGCACTCCATGTCTTGGCGGGGTATCAGCTGTCAGGGAATTGGCCAGGCACTCCACGGGTCGGCAGGGAAATCGTCTGGCCACTCCTGGCCTGGGCAGGGAGATCGGGCAGGTATATCATTTATTGACGGGTTATCAGCTGGCAGGGGAATCGGCTAGGCACTCGACGCGTCGGCAGGGGAATCGGCTGGGCACTCCACGCCTCGGCACGGGGATCGGCCTTGCATTCCAAGCTTTGGCAGGGAGATTAACCAGGCACTTCACGTCTTGGCGGGGTATCAGCTGGCAGGGGATCGGCCAGCCACTCCACGGGTCGGTAGGGGACTCGGCTGGACACTCCACGCCTCGGTAAGGAGATCGGCCGGGCACGCCAGGTCTTGGCAGGGGGATCGGCCGGGCACTCCAGGCGGTGGCAGGGAGATTGGCCAGGCACTTCACGTCTTGGCGGGGTATCAGCTGGCAGGGAATTGGCCAGGCACTCCACGGGTCGGCAGGGAAATCGGCTGGCCACTCCACGCCTCGGTAGGGGGATCAGCCGGGCACTCCAGGTCTTGGCAGGGGGATCGGCCGGGCACTCCAGGCGGTGGCAGGGAGATCGGCCAGACACTTCACGTCTTGGCGGGGTATCAGCTGGCAGGGAATTGGCCAGGCACTCCACGGGTCGGCAGGGAAATCGGCTGGCCACTCCACGCCTTTGTAGGGGGATCGGCCGGCGGCGGTATTGGCGGGGTATCAGCTGGCAGGGGATCGGCTAGGCCCTTCAAGTCTCGGTAGAGGTATCAGCTTGCAGGGAAAACGGCTTGGCACTCCCACCTCGGCTGTGGGATCGGCCGGGCACTTCAGGCCTTGGCAGAGGGATCGGACGGGCACTCCAGGCGGTGGCAGGGAGATTGGCCAGGCACTCCATGTCTTGGCGGGGTATCAGCTGGCATTGAATTGGCCAGGCACTCCACGGGTCGGCAGGAAAATCGGCTGGCCACTCCACGCCTCGGTAGGGGGATCGGCCGGGCATTCCAGGCCTTGGCAGGGAGAGCGGGCAGGTATATCATTTATTGACGGGTTATCATCTGGCAGGGGAATCGGCTAGGCACTCGACGCGTCGGCAGGGGAATCGGCTGGGCACTCCACGCCTCGGCAGGGGGATCGGCCTTGCACTCCAGGCGTTGGCAGGGAGATTGGCCAGGCACTTCACGTATTGGCGGGGTATCAGCTGGCAGGGAATTGGACAGGTACTCCACGGGTCGGCAGGGGAATCGGCTGGCCACTCCACGCCTCGGTAGAGGGATCGGCCGGGACCTTCAGGTCTTGGCAGAGGGATCGGCTGGGCACACCAGGCGTTGGCAGGGAGATTGGCCAGGCACTTCACGTCTTGGCGGGCTATCAGCTGGCAGGGAGTCGGCCAGGCACTCCACGGGTCGGAAGGAAAATCGGCTGGCCACTTCACGCCTCGGTAGGGGGATCGGCCGGGCACTCCAGGCCTTGGCGGGGAGATCGGGAAGGTATATCATTTATTGACGGGTTATCAGCTGGCAGGGGAATCGGCTAGGCACTCGACGCGTCGGCAGGGGAATCGGCCTTGCACTCCAGGCGTTGGCAGGGAGATTGGCCAGGCACTTCACGTATTGGCGGGGTATCAGCTGGCAGGGAATTGGACAGGTACTCCACGGGTCGGCAGGGGAATCGGCTGGCCACTCCACGCCTCGGTAGGGGGATCGGCCGGGACCTTCAGGTCTTGGCAGAGGGATCGGCCGGGCACACCAGGCGTTGGCAGGGAGATTGGCCAGGCACTTCACGTCTTGGCGGGCTATCAGCTGGCAGGGAGTCGGCCAGGCACTCCACGGATCGGAAGGAAAATCGGCTGGCCACTCCACGCCTCGGTAGGGGGATCGGCCGGGCACTCCAGGCCTTGGCGGGGAGATCGGGAAGGTATATCATTTATTGACGGGTTATCAGCTGGCAGGGGAATCGGCTAGGCACTCGACGCGTCGGCAGGGGAATCGGCCTTGCACTCCAGGCGTTGGCAGGGAGATTGGCCAGGCACTTCACGTATTGGCGGGGTATCAGCTGGCAAGGAATTGGCCAGGCACTCCACGGGTCGGCAGGGAAATTGTCTGGCCACTCCAGGCCTGGGCAGGGAGATCGGGCAGGTATATCATTTATTGACGGGTTATCAGCTGGCAGAGGAATCGGCTAGGCACTCGACGCGTCGGCAGGGGAATCGGCTGGGCACTCCACGCCTCGGCAAGGGGATCGGCCTTGCATTCCAGGCTTTGGCAGGGAGATTAACCAGGCACTTCACGGCTTGGCGGGGTATCAGCTAGCAGGGGATCGGCCAGCCACTCTACGGGTCGGTGGGGGACTCGGCTGGACACTCCACGCCTCGGTAAGGAGATCGGCCGGGAACTCCAGGTCTTGGCAGGGGGATCGGCCGGACACTCCAGTTGGTGGCAGGGAGATTGGCAAGGCACTTCACGCCTTGGCGGGCTATCAGCTGGGAGATTGGCCAGGCATTCCATGTCTTGACGGGGTATCAGCTGGCATTGAATTGGCCAGGCACTCCACGGGTCGGCAGGAAAATCGGCTGGCCACTCCACGCCTCGGTAGAGGGATCGGCCGGGCATTGCAGGCCTTGGCAGGGAGAGCGGGCAGGTATATCATTTATTGACGGGTTATCAGCTGGCAGGGGAATCGGCTAGGCACTCGACGCGTCGGCAGGGGAATCGGCCTTGCACTCCAGGCGTTGGCAGGGAGATTGGCCAGGCACTTCACGTATTGGCGGGGTATCAGCTGGCAAGGAATTGGCCAGGCACTCCACGGGTCGGCAGGGAAATTGTCTGGCCACTCCAGGCCTGGGCAGGGAGATCGGGCAGGTATATCATTTATTGACGGGTTATCAGCTGGCAGAGGAATCGGCTAGGCACTCGACGCGTCGGCAGGGGAATCGGCTGGGCACTCCACGCCTCGGCAGGGGGATCGGCCTTGCACTCCAGGCGTTGGCAGGGAGATTGGCCAGGCACTTCACGTATTGGCGGGGTATCAGCTGGCAGGGAATTGGACAGGTACTCCACGGGTCGGCAGGGGAATCGGCTGGCCACTCCACGCCTCGGTAGGGGGATCGGCCGGGCACTTCAGGTCTTGGCAGAGGGATCGGCCGGGCACACCAGGCGTTGGCAGGCAGATTGGCCAGGCACTTCACGTCTTGGCGGGCTATCAGCTGGCAGGGAGTCGGCCAGGCACTCCACGGGTCGGAAGGAAAATCGGCTGGCCACTCCACGCCTCGGTAGGGGGATCGGCCGGGCACTCCAGGCCTTGGCGGGGAGAGCGGGCAGGTATATCATTTATTGACGGGTTATCAGCTGGCAGGGGAATCGGCTAGGCACTCGACGCGTCGGCAGGGGAATCGGCCTTGCACTCCAGACGTTGGCAGGGAGATTGGCCAGGCACTTCACGTATTGGCGGGGTATCAGCTAGCAGGGGATCGGCCAGCCACTCTACGGGTCGGTAGGGGACTCGGCTGGACACTCCACGCCTCGGTAAGGAGATCGGCCGGGAACTCCAGGTCTTGGCAGGGGGATCGGCCGAACACTCCAGGCTTTGGCAGGGAGATTAACCAGGCACTTCACGTCTTGGCGGGGTATCAGCTAGCAGGGGATCGGCCAGCCACTCTACGGGTCGGTAGGGGACTCGGCTGGACACTCCACGCCTCGGTAGGGGGATCGGCCGGGCACTCCAGGTCTTGGCAGAGGGATCGGTCGGGCACTCCAGGCGGTGGCAGGGAGATTGGCCAGGCACTTCATGTCTTGGCGGGGTATCAGCTGTCAGGGAATTGGCCAGGCACTCTACGGGTCGGTAGGGGACTCGGCTGGACACTCCACGCCTCGGTAGGGGGATCGGCCGGGCACTCCAGGTCTTGGCAGAGGGATCGGTCGGGCACTCCAGGCGGTGGCAGGGAGATTGGCCAGGCACTCCATGTCTTGGCGGGGTATCAGCTGTCAGGGAATTGGCCAGGCACTCCACGGGTCGGCAGGGAAATCGTCTGGCCACTCCTGGCCTGGGCAGGGAGATCGGGCAGGTATATCATTTATTGACGGGTTATCAGCTGGCAGGGGAATCGGCTGGCCACTCCACGCCTCGGCACGGGGATCGGCCTTGCATTCCAGGCTTTGGCAGGGAGATTAACCAGGCACTTCACGTCTTGGCGGGGTATCAGCTAGCAGGGGATCGGCCAGCCACTCTACGGGTCGGTAGGGGACTCGGCTGGACACTCCACGCCTCGGTAAGGAGATCGGCCGGGAACTCCAGGTCTTGGCAGGGGGATCGGCCGAACACTCCAGGCTTTGGCAGGGAGATTAACCAGGCACTTCACGTCTTGGCGGGGTATCAGCTAGCAGGGGATCGGCCAGCCACTCTACGGGTCGGTAGGGGACTCGGCTGGACACTCCACGCCTCGGTAGGGGGATCGGCCGGGCACTCCAGGTCTTGGCAGAGGGATCGGTCGGGCACTCCAGGCGGTGGCAGGGAGATTGGCCAGGCACTTCATGTCTTGGCGGGGTATCAGCTGTCAGGGAATTGGCCAGGCACTCCACGGGTCGGCAGGGGATTCGGCTGGCCACTCCACGCCTCGGCACGGGGATCGGCCTTGCATTCCAGGCTTTGGCAGGGAGATTAAACAGGCACTTCACGTCTTGGCGGGGTATCAGCTGGCAGGGGATCGGCCAGCCACTCCACGGGTCGGTAGGGGACTCGGCTGGACACTCCACGCCTCGGTAAGGAGATCGGCCGGGCACGCCAGGTCTTGGCAGGGGGATCGGCCGGGCACTTCAGGCCTTGGCAGGGGGATCGGCCGGGCTTTCCAGGCGTTGGCAGGGAGATTGGCCAGGCACTTCACGTATTGGCGGGGTATCAGCTGGCAGGGAATTGCCCAGGCACTCCAAGGGTCGGCAGGGAAATCTGCTGGCCACTCCACGCCTCGGTAGGGGGATCGGCCGGGCACTTCAGGTCTTGGCAGAGGGATCGGCCGGGCACACCAGGCGTTGGCAGGGAGATTGGCCAGGCACTTCACGTCTTGGCGGGCTATCAGCTGGCAGGGAGTCGGCCAGGCACTCCACGGGTCGGAAGGAAAATCGGCTAGCCACTCCACGCCTCGGTAGGGGGATCGGCCGGGCACTCCAGGCCTTGGCGGGGAGATCGGGAAGGTATATCATTTATTGACGGGTTATCAGCTGGCAGGGGAATCGGCTAGGCACTCGACGCGTCGGCAGGGGAATCGGCCTTGCACTCCAGACGTTGGCAGGGAGATTGGCCAGGCACTTCACGTATTGGCGGGGTATCAGCTGGCAAGGAATTGGCCAGGCACTCCACGGGTCGGCAGGGAAATCGTCTGGCCACTCCTGGCCTGGGCAGGGAGATCGGGCAGGTATATCATTTATTGACGGGTTATCAGCTGGCAGGGGAATCGGCTGGCCACTCCACGCCTCGGCACGGGGATCGGCCTTGCATTCCAGGCTTTGGCAGGGAGATTATACAGGCACTTCACGTATTGGCGGGGTATCAGCTGGCAGGGAATTGGCCAGGCACTCCACGGGTCGGCAGGGAAATCGGCTGGCCACTCCACGCCTCGGTAGGGGGATCAGCCGGGCACTCCAGGTCTTGGCAGGGGGATCGGCCGGGCACTCCAGGCGGTGGCAGGGAGATCGGCCAGACACTTCACGTCTTGGCGGGGTATCAGCTGGCAGGGAATTGGCCAGGCACTCCACGGGTCGGCAGGGAAATCGGCTGGCCACTCCACGCCTCGGTAGGGGGATCGGCCGGCGGTTGTATTGGCGGGGTATCAGCTGGCAGGGGATCGGCTAGGCCCTTCACGTCTCGGTAGAGGTATCAGCTTGCAGGGAAAACGGCTTGGCACTCCCACCTCGGCTGTGGGATCGGCCGGGCACTCCAGGCCTTGGCCGGGGGATCGGCCGGGCACTCCAGGCCTTGGCCGGGGGATCGGCCGGGCACTTCACGTCTTGGCGGGGTATCAGCTGGCATTGAATTGGCCAGGCACTCCACGGGTCGGCAGGAAAATCGGCTGGCCACTCCACGCCTCGGTAGGGGGATCGGCCGGGCATTCCAGGCCTTGGCAGGGAGAGCGGGCAGGTATATCATTTATTGACGGGTTATCATCTGGCAGGGGAATCGGCTAGGCACTCGACGCGTCGGCAGGGGAATCGGCTGGGCACTCCACGCCTCGGCAGGGGGATCGGCCTTGCACTCCAGGCGTTGGCAGGGAGATTGGCCAGGCACTTCACGTATTGGCGGGGTATCAGCTGGCAGGGAATTGGACAGGTACTCCACGGGTCGGCAGGGGAATCGGCTGGCCACTCCACGCCTCGGTAGGGGGATCGGCCGGGCACTTCAGGTCTTGGCAGAGGGATCGGCCGGGCACACCAGGCGTTGGCAGGCAGATTGGCCAGGCACTTCACGTCTTGGCGGGCTATCAGCTGGCAGGGAGTCGGCCAGGCACTCCACGGGTCGGAAGGAAAATCGGCTGGCCACTCCACGCCTCGGTAGGGGGATCGGCCGGGCACTTCACGTATTGGCGGGGTATCAGCTGGCAAGGAATTGGCCAGGCACTCCACGGGTCGGCAGGGAAATCGTCTGGCCACTCCTGGCCTGGGCAGGGAGATCGGGCAGGTATATCATTTATTGACGGGTTATCAGCTGGCAGGGGAATCGGCTAGGCACTCGACGCGTCGGCAGGGGAATCGGCCTTGCACTCCAGACGTTGGCAGGGAGATTGGCCAGGCACTTCACGTATTGGCGGGGTATCAGCTGGCAAGGAATTGGCCAGGCACTCCACGGGTCGGCAGGGAAATCGTCTGGCCACTCCTGGCCTGGGCAGGGAGATCGGGCAGGTATATCATTTATTGACGGGTTATCAGCTGGCAGGGGAATCGGCTGGCCACTCCACGCCTCGGCACGGGGATCGGCCTTGCATTCCAGGCTTTGGCAGGGAGATTAACCAGGCACTTCACGTCTTGGCGGGGTATCAGCTAGCAGGGGATCGGCCAGCCACTCTACGGGTCGGTAGGGGACTCGGCTGGACACTCCACGCCTCGGTAAGGAGATCGGCCGGGCACTCCAGGCCTTGGCGGGGAGATCGGGAAGGTATATCATTTATTGACGGGTTATCAGCTGGCAGGGGAATCGGCTAGGCACTCGACGCGTCGGCAGGGGAATCGGCCTTGCACTCCAGACGTTGGCAGGGAGATTGGCCAGGCACTTCACGTATTGGCGGGGTATCAGCTGGCAAGGAATTGGCCAGGCACTCCACGGGTCGGCAGGGAAATCGTCTGGCCACTCCTGGCCTGGGCAGGGAGATCGGGCAGGTATATCATTTATTGACGGGTTATCAGCTGGCAGGGGAATCGGCTGGCCACTCCACGCCTCGGCACGGGGATCGGCCTTGCATTCCAGGCTTTGGCAGGGAGATTAACCAGGCACTTCACGTCTTGGCGGGGTATCAGCTAGCAGGGGATCGGCCAGCCACTCTACGGGTCGGTAGGGGACTCGGCTGGACACTCCACGCCTCGGTAAGGAGATCGGCCGGGAACTCCAGGTCTTGGCAGGGGGATCGGCCGAACACTCCAGGCTTTGGCAGGGAGATTAACCAGGCACTTCACGTCTTGGCGGGGTATCAGCTAGCAGGGGATCGGCCAGCCACTCTACGGGTCGGTAGGGGACTCGGCTGGACACTCCACGCCTCGGTAGGGGGATCGGCCGGGCACTCCAGGTCTTGGCAGAGGGATCGGTCGGGCACTCCAGGCGGTGGCAGGGAGATTGGCCAGGCACTTCATGTCTTGGCGGGGTATCAGCTGTCAGGGAATTGGCCAGGCACTCCACGGGTCGGCAGGGGATTCGGCTGGCCACTCCACGCCTCAGTAAGGAGATCGGCCGGGCACGCCAGGTCTTGGCAGGGGGATCGGCCGGGCACTCCAGGCGGTGGCAGGGAGATTGGCCAGGCACTTCATGTCTTGGCGGGGTATCAGCTGTCAGGGAATTGGCCAGGCACTCCACGGGTCGGCAGGGGAATCGGCTGGGCACTCCACGCCTCGGCACGGGGATCGGCCTTGCATTCCAGGCTTTGGCAGGGAGATTAACCAGGCACTTCACGTCTTGGCGGGGTATCAGCTGGCAGGGGATCGGCCAGCCACTCCACGGGTCGGTAGGGGACTCGGCTGGACACTCCACGCCTCGGTAAGGAGATCGGCCGGGCACGCCAGGTCTTGGCAGGGGGATCGGCCGGGCACTCCAGGCGGTGGCAGGGAGATCGGCCAGACACTTCACGTCTTGGCGAGGTATCAGCTGGCAGGAAATTGGCCACGCACTCCACGGGTCGGCAGGGAAATCGGCTGGCCACTCCACGCCCTTGTAGGGGGATCGGCCGGCGGCGGTATTGGCGGGGTATCAGCTGGCAGGGAATCGGCTAGGCCCTTCACGTCTCGGTAGAGGTATCAGCTTGCAGGGAAAACGGCTTGGCACTCCCACCTCGGCTGTGGGATCGGCCGGGCACTCCAGGCCTTGGCAGGGGGATCGGCCGGGCACTCCAGGCGTTGGCAGGGAGATTGGCCAGGCACTTCACGTATTGGCGGGGTATCAGCTGGCAGGGAATTGGCCAGGCACTCCACGGGTCGGCAGGGGAATCGGCTGGCCACTCCACGCCTCGGTAGGGGGATCGGCCGGGCACTTCAGGCCTTGGCAGAGGGATCGGCCGGGCACTCCAGGCGGTGGCAGGGAGATCGGCCAGACACTTCACGTCTTGGCGGGGTATCAGCTGGCAGGGAATTGGCCAGGCACTCCACGGGTCGGCAGGGAAATCGGCTGGCCACTCCACGCCTTTGTAGGGGGATCGGCCGGCGGCGGTATTGGCGGGGTATCAGCTGGCAGGGGATCGGCTAGGCCCTTCAAGTCTCGGTAGAGGTATCAGCTTGCAGGGAAAACGGCTTGGCACTCCCACCTCGGCTGTGGGATCGGCCGGGCACTTCAGGCCTTGGCAGAGGGATCGGCCGGGCACTCCACGGGTCGGCAGGGAAATCGGCTGGCCACTCCATGCCTTTGTAGGGGGATCGGCCGGCGGCGGTATTGGCGGGGTATCAGCTGGCAGGGGATCGGCTAGGCCCTTCAAGTCTCGGTAGAGGTATCAGCTTGCAGGGAAAACGGCTTGGCACTCCCACCTCGGCTGTGGGATCGGCCGGGCACTTCAGGCCTTGGCAGAGGGATCGGCCGGGCACTCCAGGCGGTGGCAGGGAGATTGGCCAGGCACTCCATGTCTTGGCGGGGTATCAGCTGGCATTGAATTGGCCAGGCACTCCACGGGTCGGCAGGAAAATCGTCTGGCCACTCCACGCCTCGGTAGGGGGATCGGCCGGGCATTCCAGGCCTTGGCAGGGAGAGCGGGCAGGTATATGCTTGCAGGGGATCGGCCAGCCACTCCACGGGTCGGTAGGGGACTCGGCTGGACACTCCACGCCTCGGTAAGGAGATCGGCCGGGCACGCCAGGTCTTGGCAGGGGGATCGGCCGGGCACTTCAGGCCTTGGCAGGGGGATCGGCCGCGCTTTCCAGGCGTTGGCAGGGAGATTGGCCAGGCACTTCACGTATTGGCGGGGTATCAGCTGGCAGGGAATTGCCCAGGCACTCCAAGGGTCGGCAGGGAAATCTGCTGGCCACTCTACGCCTCGGTAGGGGGATCGGCCGGGCACTCCAGGCCTTGGCAGGGAGATCGGGCAGGTATATCATTTATTGACGGGTTATCAGCTGGCAGGGGAATTGGCTAGGCACTCGACGCGTCGGCAGGGGAATCGGCTGGGCACTCCACGCCTCGGCACGGGGATCGGCCTTGCACTCCAGGCTTTGGCAGGGAGATTAACCAGGCACTTCACGTCTTGGCGGGGTATCAGCTGGCAGGGGATCGGCCAGGCACTCCACGGGTCGGTAGGGGACTCGGCTGGACACTCCACGCCTCGGTAGGGGGATCGGCCGGGCACTCCAGGTCTTGGCAGGGGGATCGGCCGGGCACTCCAGGCGGTGGCAGGGAGATTGGCCAGGCACTTCATGTCTTGGCGGGGTATCAGCTGTCAGGGAATTGGCCAGGCACTCCACGGGTCGGCAGGGGAATCGGCTGGGCACTCCACGCCTCGGCACGGGGATCGGCCTTGCATTCCAGGCTTTGGCAGGGAGATTAACCAGGCACTTCACGTCTTGGCGGGGTATCAGCTGGCAGGGGATCGGCCAGGCACTCCACGGGTCGGTAGGGGACTCGGCTGGACACTCCACGCCTCGGTAAGGAGATCGGCCGGGCACGCCAGGTCTTGGCAGGGGGATCGGCCGGGCACTCCAGGCGGTGGAAGGGAGATCGGCCAGACACTTCACGTCTTGGCGAGGTATCAGCTGGCAGGGAATTGGCCACGCACTCCACGGGTCGGCAGGGAAATCGGCTGGCCACTCCACGACTCGGCAGGGGGATCGGCCGGGCACTTCAGGTCTTGGCAGAGGGATCGGCCGGGCACACCAGGCGTTGGCAGGGAGATTGGCCAGGCTTTTCACGTATTGGCGGGGTATCAGCTGGCAAGGAATTGTCCAGGCACTCCACGGGTCGGCAGGGAAATCGTCTGGCCACTCCTGGCCTGGGCAGGGAGATCGGGCAGGTATATCATTTATTGACGGGTTATCAGCTGGCAGGGGAATCGGCTGGGCACTCCACGCCTCGGCACGGGGATCGGCCTTGCATTCCAGGCTTTGGCAGGGAGATTAACCAGGCACTTCACGTCTTGGCGGGGTATCAGCTAGCAGGGGATCGGCCAGCCACTCTACGGGTCGGTAGGGGACTCGGATGGACACTCCACGCCTCGGTAAGGAGATCGGCCGGGAACTCCAGGTCTTGGCAGGGGGATCGGCCGAACACTCCAGGCTTTGGCAGGGAGATTAACCAGGCACTTCACGTCTTGGCGGGGTATCAGCTAGCAGGGGATCGGCCAGCCACTCTACGGGTCGGTAGGGGACTCGGCTGGACACTCCACGCCTCGGTAGCGGGATCGGCCGGGCACTCCAGGTCTTGGCAGAGGGATCGGTCGGGCACTCCAGGCGGTGGCAGGGAGATTGGCCAGGCACTTCATGTCTTGGCGGGGTATCAGCTGTCAGGGAATTGGCCAGGCACTCCACGGGTCGGCAGGGGATTCGGCTGGCCACTCCACGCCTCGGCACGGGGATCGGCCTTGCATTCCAGGCTTTGGCAGGGAGATTAACCAGGCACTTCACGTCTTGGCGGGGTATCAGCTGGCAGGGGATCGGCCAGCCACTCCACGGGTCGGTAGGGGACTCGTCTGGACACTCCACGCCTCGGTAAGGAGATCGGCCGGGCACGCCAGGTCTTGGCAGGGGGATCGGCCGGGCACTTCAGGCCTTGGCAGGGGGATCGGCCGGGCTTTCCAGGCGTTGGCAGGGAGATTGGCCAGGCACTTCACGTATTGGCGGGGTATCAGCTGGCAGGGAATTGCCCAGGCACTCCAAGGGTCGGCAGGGAAATCTGCTGGCCACTCCACGCCTCGGTAGGGGGATCGGCCGGGCATTCCAGGCCTTGGCAGGGAGATCGGGCAGGTATATCATTTATTAACGGGTTATCAGCTGGCAGGGGAATCGGCTAGGCACTCGACGCGTCGGCAGGGGAATCGGCTGGGCACTCCACGCCTCGGCACGCGGATCGGCCTTGCATTCCAGGCTTTGGCAGGGAGATTAACCAGGCACTTCACGTCTTGGCGGGGTATCAGCTGGCAGGGGATCGGCCAGCCACTCCACGGGTCGGTAGGGGACTCGGCTGGACACTCCACGCCTCGGTAAGGAGATCGGCCGGGCACGCCAGGTCTTGGTAGGGGGATCGGCCGGGCACTCCAGGCGGTGGCAGGGAGATTGGCCAGGCACTTCACGTCTTGGCGGGGTATCAGCTGGCAGGGAATTGGCCAGGCACTCCACGGGTCGGCAGGGAAATCGGCTGGCCACTCCACGCCTCGGTAGGGGAATCAGCCGGGCACTCCAGGTCTTGGCAGGGGGATCGGCCGGGCACTCCAGGCGGTGGCAGGGAGATCGGCCAGACACTTCACGTCTTGGCGAGGTATCAGCTGGCAGGGAATTGGCCACGCACTCCACGGGTCGGCAGGGAAATCGGCTGGCCACTCCACGCCTTTGTAGGGGGATCGGCCGGCGGCGGTATTGGCGGGGTATCAGCTGGCAGGGGATCGGCTAGGCCCTTCAAGTCTCGGTAGAGGTATCAGCTTGCAGGGAAAACGGCTTGGCACTCCCACCTCGGCTGGGGGTCGGCCGGGCACTCCAGGCCTTGGCAGGGGGATCGGCCGGGCTTTCCAGGCGTTGGCAGGGAGATTGGCCAGGCACTTCACGTATTGGCGGGGTATCAGCTGGCAGGGAATTGGCCACGCACTCCACGGGTCGGCAGGGAAATCGGCTGGCCACTCCACGCCTTTGTAGGGGGATCGGCCGGCGGCGGTATTGGCGGGTTATCAGCTGGCAGGGGATCGGCTAGGCCCTTCAAGTCTCGGTAGAGGTATCAGCTTGCAGGGAAAACGGCTTGGCACTCCCACCTCGGCTGTGGGATCGGCCGGGCACTTCAGGCCTTGGCAGAGGGATCGGCCGGGCACTCCACGGGTCGGCAGGGAAATCGGCTGGCCACTCCACGCCTTTGTAGGGGGATCGGCCGGCGGCGGTATTGGCGGGGTATCAGCTGGCAGGGGATCGGCTAGGCCCTTCAAGTCTCGGTAGAGGTATCAGCTTGCAGGGAAAACGGCTTGGCACTCCCACCTCGGCTGTGGGATCGGCCGGGCACTTCAGGCCTTGGCAGAGGGATCGGCCGGGCACTCCAGGCGGTGGCAGGGAGATTGGCCAGGCACTCCATGTCTTGGCGGGGTATCAGCTGGCATTGAATTGGCCAGGCACTCCACGGGTCGGCAGGAAAATCGTCTGGCCACTCCACGCCTCGGTAGGGGGATCGGCCGGGCATTCCAGGCCTTGGCAGGGAGATCGGGCAGGTATATCATTTATTGACGGGTTATCATCTGGCAGGGGAATCGGCTAGGCACTCGACGCGTCGGCAGGGGAATCGGCTGGGCACTCCACGCCTCGGCAGGGGGATCGGCCTTGCACTCCAGGCGTTGGCAGGGAGATTGGCCAGGCACTTCACGTATTGGCGGGGTATCAGCTGGCAGGGAATTGAACAGGTACTCCACGGGTCGGCAGGGGAATCGGCTGGCCACTCCACGCCTCGGTAGGGGGATCGGCCGGGCACTTCAGGTCTTGGCAGAGGGATCGGCCGGGCACACCAGGCGTTGGCAGGGAGATTGGCCAGGCACTTCACGTATTGGCGGGGTATCAGCTGGCAGGGAATTGCCCAGGCACTCCAAGGGTCGGCAGGGAAATCTGCTGGCCACTCCACGCCTCGGTAGGGGGATCGGCCGGGCATTCCAGGCCTTGGCAGGGAGATCGGGCAGGTATATCATTTATTAACGGGTTATCAGCTGGCAGGGGAATCGGCTAGGCACTCGACGCGTCGGCAGGGGAATCGGCTGGGCACTCCACGCCTCGGCACGGGGATCGGCCTTGCATTCCAGGCTTTGGCAGGGAGATTAACCAGGCACTTCACGTCTTGGCGGGGTATCAGCTGGCAGGGGATCGGCCAGCCACTCCACGGGTCGGTAGGGGACTCGGCTGGACACTCCACGCCTCGGTAAGGAGATCGGCCGGGCACGCCAGGTCTTGGTAGGGGGATCGGCCGGGCACTCCAGGCGGTGGCAGGGAGATTGGCCAGGCACTTCACGTCTTGGCGGGGTATCAGCTGGCAGGGAATTGGCCAGGCACTCCACGGGTCGGCAGGGAAATCGGCTGGCCACTCCACGCCTCGGTAGGGGGATCAGCCGGGCACTCCAGGTCTTGGCAGGGGGATCGGCCGGGCACTCCAGGCGGTGGCAGGGAGATCGGCCAGACACTTCACGTCTTGGCGAGGTATCAGCTGGCAGGGAATTGGCCACGCACTCCACGGGTCGGCAGGGAAATCGGCTGGCCACTCCACGCCTTTGTAGGGGGATCGGCCGGCGGCGGTATTGGCGGGGTATCAGCTGGCAGGGGATCGGCTAGGCCCTTCAAGTCTCGGTAGAGGTATCAGCTTGCAGGGAAAACGGCTTGGCACTCCCACCTCGGCTGGGGGTCGGCCGGGCACTCCAGGCCTTGGCAGGGGGATCGGCCGGGCTTTCCAGGCGTTGGCAGGGAGATTGGCCAGGCACTTCACGTATTGGCGGGGTATCAGCTGGCAGGGAATTGGCCACGCACTCCACGGGTCGGCAGGGAAATCGGCTGGCCACTCCACGCCTTTGTAGGGGGATCGGCCGGCGGCGGTATTGGCGGGTTATCAGCTGGCAGGGGATCGGCTAGGCCCTTCAAGTCTCGGTAGAGGTATCAGCTTGCAGGGAAAACGGCTTGGCACTCCCACCTCGGCTGTGGGATCGGCCGGGCACTTCAGGCCTTGGCAGAGGGATCGGCCGGGCACTCCACGGGTCGGCAGGGAAATCGGCTGGCCACTCCACGCCTTTGTAGGGGGATCGGCCGGCGGCGGTATTGGCGGGGTATCAGCTGGCAGGGGATCGGCTAGGCCCTTCAAGTCTCGGTAGAGGTATCAGCTTGCAGGGAAAACGGCTTGGCACTCCCACCTCGGCTGTGGGATCGGCCGGGCACTTCAGGCCTTGGCAGAGGGATCGGCCGGGCACTCCAGGCGGTGGCAGGGAGATTGGCCAGGCACTCCATGTCTTGGCGGGGTATCAGCTGGCATTGAATTGGCCAGGCACTCCACGGGTCGGCAGGGAAATCGGCTGGCCACTCCACGCCTCGGTAGGGGGATCAGCCGGGCACTCCAGGCCTTGGCAGGGGGATCGGCCTGGCACTCCAGGCCTTGGCAGGGAGATCGGGCAGGTATATCATTTATTGACGGGTTATCATCTGGCAGGGGAATCGGCTAGGCACTCGACGCGTCGGCAGGGGAATCGGCTGGGCACTCCACGCCTCGGCAGGGGGATCGGCCGTGCACTCCAGGCGTTGGCAGGGAGATTGGCCAGGCACTTCACGTATTGGCGGGGTATCAGCTGGCAGGGAATTGAACATGTACTCCACGGGTCGGCAGGGGAATCGGCTGGCCACTCCACGCCTCGGTAGGGGGATCGGCCGGGCACTTCAGGTCTTGGCAGAGGGATCGGCCGGGCACACCAGGCGTTGGCAGGGAGATTGGCCAGGCACTTCACGTCTTGGCGGGCTATCAGCTGGCAGGGAGTCGGCCAGGCACTCCACGGGTCGGAAGGAAAATCGGCTGGCCACTCCACGCCTCGGTAGGGGGATCGGCCGGGCACTCCAGGCCTTGGCGGGGAGATCGGGAAGGTATATCATTTATTGACGGGTTATCAGCTGGCAGGGGAATCGGCTAGGCACTCGACGCGTCAGCAGGGGAATCGGCCTTGCACTCCAGGCGTTGGCAGGGAGATTGGCCAGGCACTTCACGTATTGGCGGGGTATCAGCTGGCAAGGAATTGGCCAGGCACTCCACGGGTCGGCAGGGAAATTGTCTGGCCACTCCAGGCCTGGGCAGGGAGATCGGGCAGGTATATCATTTATTGACGGGTTATCAGCTTGCAGAGGAATCGGCTAGGCACTCGACGCGTCGGCAGGGGAATCGGCTGGGCACTCCACGCCTCGGCAAGGGGATCGGCCTTGCATTCCAGGCTTTGGCAGGGAGATTAACCAGGCACTTCACGTCTTGGCGGGGTATCAGCTAGCAGGGGATCGGCCAGCCACTCTACGGGTCGGTAGGGGACTCGGCTGGACACTCCACGCCTCGGTAAGGAGATCGGCCGGGAACTCCAGGTCTTGGCAGGGGGATCGGCCGGGCACTCCAGGCGGTGGCAGGGAGATTGGCCAGGCACTTCACGTCTTGGCGGGCTATCAGCTGGCAGGGAGTCGGCCAGGCACTCCAAGGGTCGGCAGGGGAATCGGCTGGCCTCTCCACGCCTCGGTAGGGGGATCAGCCGGGCACTCCAGGTCTTGGCAGGGGGATCGGCCGGGCACTCCAGGCGGTGGCAGGGAGATTGGCCAGGCACTTCATGTCTTGGCGGGGTATCAGCTGGCAGGGAATTGGACAGGTACTCCACCGGTCGGCAGGGGAATCGGCTGGCCACTCCACGCCTCGGTAGGGGGATCGGCCGGGCACTCCAGGTCTTGGCAGAGGGATCGGCCGGGCACTCCAGGCGGTGACAGGGAGATTGGCCAGGCACTTCATGTCTTGGCGGGGTATCAGCTGGCAGGGAATTGGCCAGGCACTCCACGGGTCGGCAGGGGAATCGGCTAGGCACTCGACGCGTTGGCAGGGGAATCGGCTGGGCACTCCACGCCTCGGCACGGGGATCGGCCTTGCATTCCAGGCTTTAGCAGGGAGAATAACCAGGCACTCCACGTCTTGGCGGGGTATCAGCTGGCAGCAAATTGGCCAGGCACTCCACGGGTCGGCAGGGAAATCGGCTGGCCTCTCCACGCCTCGGTAGGGGGATCAGCCGGGCACTCCAGGTCTTGGCAGGGGGATCGGCCGGGCACTCCAGGCGGTGGCAGGGAGATTGGCCAGGCACTTCATGTCTTGGCGGGGTATCAGCTGGCAGGGAATTGGACAGGTACTCCACGGGTCGGCAGGGGAATCGGCTGGCCACTCCACGCCTCGGTAGGGGGATCGGCCGGGCACTTCAGGCCTTGGCAGAGGGATCGGCCGGGCACTCCAGGCGTTGGCAGGGAGATTGGCCAGGCACTTCATGTCTTGGCGGGGTATCAGCTGGCAGGGAATTGGACAGGTACTCCACGGGTCGGCAGGGGAATCGGCTGGCCACTCCACGCCTCGCTAGGGTGATCGGCCGGGCACTTCAGGCCTTGGCAGAGGGATCGGCCGGGCACACCAGGCGTTGACAGGGAGATTGGCCAGGCACTTCACGTCTTGGCGGGCTATCAGCTGGCAGGGAGTCGGCCAGGCACTCCACGGGTCGGAAGGAAAATCGTCTGGCCACTCCACGCCTCGGTAGGGGGATCGGCCGGGCACTCCAGGCCTTGGCGGGGAGATCGGGAAGGTATATCATTTATTGACGGGTTATCAGCTGGCAGGGAGATCGGCCAGGCACTTCACGTATTGGCGGGGTATCAGCTGGCAAGGAATTGGCCAGGCACTCCACGGATCGGCAGGGAAATCGTCTGGCCACTCCTGGCCTGGGCAGGGAGATCGGGCAGGTATATCATTTATTGACGGGTTATCAGCTGGCAGAGGAATCGGCTAGGCACTCGACGCGTCGGCAGGGGAATCGGCTGGGCACTCCACGCCTCGGCACGGGGATCGGCCTTGTATTCCAGGCTTTGGCAGGGAGATTAACCAGGCACTTCACGTCTTGGCGGGGTATCAGCTAGCAGGGGATCGGCCAGCCACTCTACGGGTCGGTAGGGGACTCGGCTGGACACTCCACGCTTCGGTAAGGAGATCGGCCGGGAACTCCAGGTCTTGGCAGGGGGATCGGCCGGGCACTCCAGGCGGTGGCAGGGAGATTGGCCAGGCACTTCACGTCTTGGCGGGCTATCAGCTGGCAGGGAGTCGGCCAGGCACTCCAAGGGTCGGCAGGGGAATCGGCTGGCCACTCCACGCCTCGGTAGGGGGATCGGCCGGGCACTCCAGGTCTTGGCAGAGGGATCGGCTGGGCACTCCAGGCGGTGGCAGGGAGATTGGCCAGGCACTTCATGTCTTGGCGGGGTATCAGCTGGCAGGGAATTGGCCAGGCACTCCACGGGTCGGCAGGGGAATCGGCTAGGCACTCGACGCGTCGGCAGGGGAATCGGCTGGGCACTCCACGCCTCGGCACGGGGATCGGCCTTGCATTCCAGGCTTTGGCTGGGAGATTAACCAGGCACTTCACGTCTTGGCGGGGTATCAGCTGGCAGCAAATTGGCCAGGCACTCCTCGGGTCGGCAGGGAAATCGGCTGGCCTCTCCACGCCTCGGTAGGGGGATCAGCCGGGCACTCCAGGTCTTGGCAGGGGGATCGGCCGGGCACTCCAGGCGGTGGCAGGGAGATTGGCCAGGCACTTCATGTCTTGGCGGGGTATCAGCTGGCAGGGAATTGGACAGGCACTCCACGGGTCGGCAGGGGAATCGGCTGGCCACTCCACGCCTCGGTAGGGGGATCGGCCGGGCACTTCAGGCCTTGGCAGAGGGATCGGCCGGGCACACATGGCGTTGGCAGGGAGATTGGCCAGGCACTTCACGTCTTGGCGGGCTATCAGCTGGCAGGGAGTCGGCCAGGCACTCCACGGGTCGGAAGGAAAATCGGCTGGCCACTCCACGCCTCGGTAGGGGGATCGGCCGGGCACTTCAGGTCTTGGCAGGGAGATCGGGCAGGTATATCATTTATTGACGGGTTATCAGCTGGCAGGGGAATCGGCTAGGCACTCGACGCGTCGGCAGGGGAATCGGCTGGGCACTCCACGCCTCGGCAGGGGGATCGGCCTTGCACTCCAGGCGGTGGCAGGGAGATTGGCCAGGCACTTCACGTCTTGGCGGGGTATCAGCTGGCAGGGAATTGGACAGGTACTCCACGGGTCGGCAGGGGAATCGGCTGGCCACTCCACGCCTCGGTAGGGGGATCGGCCGGGCACTTCAGGCCTTGGCAGAGGGATCGGCCGGGCACTCCAGGCGGTGGCAGGGAGATTGGCCAGGCACTTCATGTCTTGGCGGGGTATCAGCTGGCAGGGAATTGGACAGGTACTCCACGGGTCGGCAGGGGAATCGGCTGGGCACTCCACGCCTCGGTATGGGGATCGGCCGGGCACTCCAGGCCTTGGCAGGGGGATCGGTCGGTTACTCCAGGCGGTGGCAGGGAGATTGGCCAGGCACCTAACGTATTGGCGGGGTATCAGCTGGCACGGAATCGGCAATGCACTCCACGGGTAGGCAGGGAAATCGGCTGGCCATTCCACGCCTCGGTAGGAGGATCGGCCGGGCACTCCAGGCCTTGGCAGGGAGATCGGGCAGGCATATCATTTATTGGCGGGTTATCAGCTGGCAGGGGAATCGGTTAGGCACTCCACGCCTCGGCAGGGGGATCGGCCGGGCACTCCAGGCATTGGCAGGGAGATCTGCCAGACACTTCATGTATTGGCGGGTTATCAACTGGCAAGGGATTGGCCAGGCACTCCACGGGTCGGCAAAAAAATCGTCTGGCCACTCCTGGCCTGGGCAGGGAGATTGGGCAGGTATATCATTTATTGACGGGTTATCAGCTGGCAGAGGAATCGGCTAGGCACTCGACGCGTCGGCAGGGGAATCGGCTGGGCACTCCACGCCTCGGCACGGGGATCGGCCTTGCATTCCAGGCTTTGGCAGGGAGATTAACCAGGCACTTCACGTCTTGGCGGGGTATCAGCTAGCAGGGGATCGGCCAGCCACTCTACGGGTCGGTAGGGACTCGGCTGGACACTCCACGCTCGGTAAGGAGATCGGCCGGGAACTCCAGGTCTTGGCAGGGGGATCGGCCAGGCACTTCAGGCCCTGGCAGGGAGATCGGCCAGGCACTTCACGTATTGGCGGGTTATCAGCTAGCAGGGGGATCGGCCAGGCACTCCAGGCGTCGGCAGGGGAATCGGCTGGCCATTCCACGCCTCGGCAGGGGGATCGGTCGAGCACTCCAGGCCTTGGCAGAGAGATCGGCCAGGTACTTCACGCGTCGGCAGGGAGATCGGCCGGGCACTCCACGCCTCGGCAGGGGGATCGGCCGGGCACTCCAGGCCTTGGCAGGGAGATCGGCCAGGCACTTCACGTATTGGCGGGTTATCAGCTGGCAGGGAATTGCCCAGGCACTCCACGCGTCGGCAGGAGAATCGGCTGGGCACTCCACGCCTCGGCAAGCGGATCGGCCGGGCATTCCAGGCCTTGGCAGGGAGATCGGGCAGGCATATCATTTATTGGCGGGTTATCAGCTGGCAGGGGAATCGGCTAGGCACTCGACGCGTCGGCAGGGGAATCGGCTGGGCACTCCACGCCTCGGCAGGGGGATCGGCCTTGCACTCCAGGCGTTGGCAGGGAGATTGGCCAGGCACTTCACGTATTGGCGGGGTATCAGCTGTCAGGGAATTGGACAGGTACTCCACGGGTCGGCAGGGGAATCGGCTGGCCACTCCACGCCTCGGTAGGGGGATCGGCCGGGCACTTCAGGTCTTGGCAGAGGGATCGGCCGGGCACACCAGGCGTTGGCAGGGAGATTGCCAGGCACTTCACGTCTTGGCGGGCTATCAGCTGGCAGGGAGTCGGCCAGGCACTCCACGGGTCGGAGGAAAATCGGCTGGCCACTCCACGCCTCGGTAGGGGGATCGGCCGGGCACTCCAGGCCTTGGCGGGGAGATCGGGTAGGTATATCATTTATTGACGTTATCAGCTGGCAGGGGATCGGACAGGCAATTCACGCGTCGGCAGGAAAATCGGCTGGCCACTCCACGCCTTGGCAGGAGGATCGGTCGGGCACTCCAGGCCTTGGCAGGAAGATCGGCGGGCTTTCGAGGCGTTGGCAGGGAGATTGGCCAGGCACTTCACGTATTGGCGGGGTATCAGCTGGCAGGGAATTGCCCAGGCACTCCAAGGGTCGGCAGGGAAATCTGCTGGCCACTCCACGCCTCGGTAGGGGGATCGGCCGGGCATTCCAGGCCTTGGCAGGGAGATCGGGCAGGTATATCATTTATTGACGGGTTATCAGCTGGCAGGGGAATCGGCTAGGCACTCGACGCGTCGGCAGGGGAATCGGCTGGGCACTCCACGCCTCGGCAGGGGGATCGGCCTCGCACTCAAGGCGTTGGCAGGCAGATTGGCCAGGCACTTCAAGTATAAGCGGGGTATCAGCTGGCAGGGGATCGGCCAAGCACTCCACGGGTCGGCAGGGGAGTTGGCTGTCCACTCCACGCCTCGGCAGGGTGATCGGCCGGGCACTCCAGGCCTTGGAAGGGGATCGGCCGGGCACACCAGGCGTTGGCAGGGAGATTGGCCAGGCACTTCACGTCTTGGCGGGCTATCAGCTGGCAGGGAGTCGGCCAGGCACTCCACGCGTCGGAAGGAAGAGCGGCTGGCCACTCCACGTCTCGGTAGGGGGATCGGCCGGGCACTCCAGGCCTTGGCGGGGAGATCGGGAAGGTATATCATTTATTGACGGGTTATCAGCTGGCAGGGGCATCGGCTATGCACTCGACGCGTCGGCAGGGGAATCGGCCTTGCACTCCAGGCGTTGGCAGGGAGATTGCCAGGCACTTCACGTATTGGCGGGGTATCAGCTGCAAGGAATTGGCCAGGCACTCCACGGGTCGGAAGGGAAATTGTCTGGCCACTCCAGGCCTGGGCAGGAGATCGGGCAGGTATATCATTTATTGACGGTTATCAGCTGGCAGAGGAATCGGCCTAGGCACTCGACGCGTCGGCAGGGGAATCGGCTGGGCCTCCACGCCTCGGCAAGGGGATCGCGTTGCATTCCAGGCTTTGGCAGGGAGATTAACCAGGCACTTCACGTGTTGGCGGGGTATCAGCTAGCAGGGATCGGCCAGCCACTCTGCGGGTCGGTAGGGGACTCGGCTGGACACTCCACAGCCTCGGTAAGGAGATCGGTAAGGAGTTGTTGGCAGGGAGATTGGCCAGGCACTTCACGTATTGGCGGGGTATCAGCTGGCAGGGAATTGGCCAGGCACTCCACGGGTCGGCAGGGGAGTCGGCTGGCCACTCCACGCCTCGGTAGGGGGATCGGCCGGGCACTCCAGGCCTTGGCAGGGGGATCGGCCGGGCACTCCAGGCTTTGGCAGGGAGATTGACCAGGCACTTCACGTCCTGGCGGGGTATCAGCTGGCAGGGGATCGGCCAGGCACTCCACGGGTCGGCAGGGGAATCGGCTGGCCACTCCACGCCTCGGTAGGGGGATCGGCCGGGCACTGCAGGCGTTGGCAGGCAGATCGGGCAGGCATATCATTCATTGGCGGGGTATCAGCTGGCAGGGGATCGGCCAGGCACTCCACGGGTCGGCAGGGGAATCGGCTGGCCACTCCACGCCTCGGTAGGGGGATCGGCCGGGCACTCCAGGCCTTGGCAGGGAGATCGGCCGGGCACTCCAGGCGTTGGCAGGGAGAGTGGCCACGCACCTCACGTATTGGCGGGGTATCAGCTGGCAGGGAATTGCCCAGGCACTCCAAGGGTCGGCAGGGAAATCTGCTGGCCACTCCACGCCTCGGTAGGGGATCGCCGGGCATTCCAGGCCTTGGCAGGGAATCGGGCAGGTATATCATTTATTGACGGGTTTATCAGCTGGCAGGGGATCGGCTAGGCACTCCACGCGTCGGCAGGGGAATCGGCTGGGCACTCCACGCCTCGGCAGGGGGATCGGCCTTGCACTCCAGGCGTTGGCAGGGAGATTGGCCAGGCACTTCACGTATTGGCGGGGGTATCAGCTTGCAGGGAATTGGACAGGTACTCCACGGGTGGCAGGGGAATCGGCTGGCCACTCCCACCTCGGTAGGGGGATCGGCCGGGCACTTCAGGTCTTGGCAGAGGGATCGGCCGGGCACACCAGGCGTTGGCAGGGAGATTGGCCAGGCACTTCACGTCTTGGCGGGCTATCAGCTGGCAGGGAGTCGGCCATGCACTCCACGGGTCGGAAGGAAAATCGGCTGGCCACTCCAGGCCTTGGGAGGGGGATCGGCCGGGCACTCCAGGCCTTGGCGGGGAGATCGGGAAGGTATATCATTTATTGACGGGTTATCAGCTGGCAGGGAGATCAGCCGGGCACTTCACGTATTGGCAAGTCATCAGCTGGCAGGGCATTGGCCGGGCACTCCAGGGGTCGCAGGGAAATCGTCTGGCCACTCCTGGCCT
>NW_027223002.1:0-66000 GCF_030179905.1 Drosophila bipectinata | reverse complement strand
AATCAGCTTATATTATCTCATCCCCAACACCAACCATCATTCATTTATATGAATGAACCAAATCATCCCCAACAACATATCATATCACAAATGCAACATCAACAACAACACCAGCAGCAGCAGCTGCAACAACAGCAGCAGCAGCAGCAGCAGCTGCGTCAACGACAGCAGCAGCAACAAAATGATGCAACACAAAATGATACTAATCCAAATGACAAGATTAATATTAAAAATAACAATAACAATACTAATATTAATAGCAATAAAAGAGATAGCATAAAAAGCATATTTTCACCAAACTCTTCAGTTTCCGATTCGGAAACAAATGAATATGATAATAATAATATTAAGAAGAAGCAAAAACAAAAACAAAAATCAGTTCATAATACAGAAACCAATGATATGGCTGCCCAATTAATGGACATATGGGCTAATCCCACGTGTCGCAAGCTACATTCGTACGATTTTAGCTAATGAAAATCAATTTTTTGGGGGGTTTTTTAAAGATTTACCGTAAACTTTTGTTATGTGTTTAGAGTGAATTGAGAGTACTTTCAGAGGGTATAAGGTTTAATTTCACTGGAGTCACAGTTTTGAAAATAATTAATAAAATTGTGACGTGTCGCACGCTACACAAAGTGGAAGTTAGTTTCAAAATTTTTATTTCAAACGCAATTTTTAGCGAATTATCCAAAATAAACCCTATGAAAATTAATATCCTAAAGAAAGTTAAGAATATTAGAAAACAAAAACCGATCGTTTGGTTTTAATAATGTTTACAGATTTTTAGCAAAGCCGTAAACTCATTGTGTCGCACGCTACGTGTCGCACGCTACACTTTTTCCAATGGCATTAACATAAGACAAAAATCTTTTTATTTAAACAAAACATTTTAAATTATATTCATAAATGTGCTTAACAATTATTTTAATTATTATATTATGTATTTATTAAGAATTTTTATTTACAATAAATAAAAATTGTTAATGTTTATAAATTAATTTTCTTAATTTTGGAGACTGCCGTAAACGCCATTAACAATGCATTCTCCTCATATGATGCAAAATAATAATTGCTTTTTATTCCCGGTATGCTCGATACGTGATCCCATCTCTCCAGCAGCGAACTTGTAGTATTTCGAATGTAAGTGTTACTTACATACAAAATGTAAATGCTAGGTATATTTTTCCTGGCCAATTTAAAAAATTCATAGGCATTGTTTAAAATGAGATTCTTACATTAGACCATTTGCCAAACTTTTCTCTTTAAAATAGCCCCAATTCCGTCAACAGCGCCTTTTCCGTGAGAGGTTGCAAAGAAATTCCATTCAAGGTGGGAAAAATTAAATTCTTTCCGGAAATGTATTATTATGCTCTCATTTATGTTTTTAATCTGCAAATCTGATGCTCTTCTTAACAGTACGTTAATAAGCAGGCAAAGTGTGATAAAAAAAAAAAAACGGTTTTTGGATAGAATTGAAAAAGTGTCGCACGCTACAAGCATAAATGTGCCAAAAAAAATATATTCATGTAAATACATAATTTTAATTTTTTATGTTTTTAAAAGCACAATATAATTATGATTTAAAAATTAAGTTAAATCAAAAAAAAAAAAATTTTACACTAGCTATATAAAAAAAACGTTATTTTCGTGTCGCACGCTACAGCGCTAGGGCACTACTTTCAAATTAAAATTAAAATTTCTATAAAAGAAAAATAATATTTTTTTTTTCACTAAAATTAAAGAACATAAGTTAAGTAATAAGACTACTATTCCTCCAATTCATTGTGTTAACATTAATGTCAAATTCCGAAATTTGAAAAATGTCAACTTTTGTCATAAAAGTGCACACAAAGTGGTTGGGTTGGGTTTGATAAAAATTTGTGCATTTATAATGACCAAAATTTCTTTTTTGCTTTAAATTCTTAAAATTCAATATCTAATTGAATGTTCCATATAAAAAAAAACTACAAAATGTGAAATTTAAAAATTGGTCGCTGGTGGACTGTTTCTGGGATTTGCCCATATTGGATGTAGATCAATTGGGTGGCTTGCTCGATGAGCTGCACCAATTGAGAACTGAAAATACAATATTGAAAAGCCAATTAAATGAAAATGATAATAATGATAATATCAATAATGATAATATACATAAATCAATTATAACATCCAACATGCCCATTATTAGGAAACGTATACATAATAAATCAAATGATTCAGATGAGGACTTTCCTCAGTTAATAAAAAAATCAAAAATAAAAACGCCATCGCCGCCACCGCCATCGTCATCGTCGTTGTCGCCGTTGGGTCGTCATCGACAGCAACAGCGACAGCAGCACCAGCAGCAGCATCATCATCGTCATCAATCAATCACCAATAATTATTACCGTGATTTGGTGATGGATGTTGTTGAGGATGATGATGATGATGACGTTGCCGATGATGATTTAAATATAAATGATAGCTCCTGCAGTAATAATGCACTCGGCGTTGGCATTGGCGACGATGACAACAATGATAAAACTGATGCTGATGTTGATGATGATGGGGGAATTGATTTGGCAATGGGCCCATCAACATCAACAGCAGCAGCAGCAGCAGCAGCAGCAGCATCATCCAAATCTGCTAAATCTAAACAAAATAAAAAGAATAATAATAAAAAATCTAAAAATAATACTAATCTCAACACTAACATTAATAATAATAATATTAAGAATAAGAAAAATAATTCATCTACAACAACAACAATACCTGCCATAGCTGCTAAAACAGTAAAAACAGCAACAACTCCAACAACAGCAACAGCTGCTGTAAATATAAATAGGAAAAATATTAAACCACCAATAATAGTAAGCTATAATCAAAATTTAAAAATTCTCAATACACAAATAGCAAACAAATTGAAACATAACAATTTCCTACTAAATATGATTAATAAAAATATCATAAATATACAAACAAATACATTTAACGATTCTGATTTAATAATTAATATGTTAAAAACTAATAATATTAAACATTTCACATTTACCCCAAAACATCTCAAACCCTATAATCTGATAATTACAAAATTACCATCTAACATCTATAATGCAGATGACATAACGATGGCTTTAAAACAAAAAATTAACAATATAAATATTACCAAATTGGTTGAATATAAGAATAATTTATGGCAACTTCAAGTGGCCAAAACAATTGATATCCAGCAAATTGTAAATATCAATTGTTTGCTCAATTGCCGCATCAGCATTGAACAATTTAAACCAAATCCCAAAGATATACTACAATGCCATAAATGCCAACGTTTTACACATGTGGCCGCCAATTGCAACATAGCATACAGATGTGTTAAATGTGCCGATAAGCATCTACCTGGCGAATGTAAAATTCAATTAAATTTAAATTCTAATGATAACAACAATGCTGAGCAAATGCAATTGACCAAACAATTGATAGTCTGTATCAATTGCAAAGGTAATCATACGGCCAATGCCAGAATTTGCCCAATAAGGCAACAACTAATCATGAAAAGGCAAAAAGCTAAAGAATTAAAAGAGGCTAAAAATATAAATAATAGCAAAATAAATCGTACCATTAAACATTATGCAAATATACAATCTAATATATCGTTTGCATCATTATTTAAACAGCAACAACAGCAATCATCATCATCACTGTTGAGGTCGGGGCGAGGTTGGTGCACGATTCTTTAAGCAAACATCGATTTGGTTGTTCTTTCCTTTATTCAAATCAAATGCTGGGCGCGCGAGCTAAAAAACTTCGTCGTTTTCCCTCGCCTCGTTAGCTTCACCTAGCGATCGCAAACGCCTCGTTCTTACGCCATTTTTTCATCTATCGATAAGCTTCCGTCTAGCATTTTTCAGAACTTATTCTAAACATTATTCAACACTAATATTAACGATTTAAACTTAAGTCTATGACGGCGGTAACATTCCCTCCCCCGTAATTGATCCCGATCCGTGGTCAGTTACCATTCTCCAAGCCGACGTCCAGAACTGCTACCATTGTTGCTGGTCTTTCTATAGCGCCATGCTGCGTCTTGATTGTCACCCGCCGAACTTGTCCATCGTTGGCCATCAATGCGTCAGTCACGCGTCCTTTTAGCCACAGGTTCCTGGGAAGAAGCTCATCCACGACTACGACGATGCTCCCGATGGTGATTGGAGGCACCTTCTCAAACCATTTGGTGCGCCTGGTTAATACGGGTGCATACTCCTTAACCCATCGTTGCCAAAAGCGGTCCCCGAAGCGCTGAGTCTCGTTCCATCTACGCTTCAGATTCATTCCCTCTTTCGGCAGCGGCTTGTATCCGTTCGCTGATCCTAGCAGCAGGTGGTTTGGAGTTAGGGCGGCGTCATCCTCTGAATCCAAACTTACAAACGTGAGAGGTCGCGAGTTGATGATAAATTGCGCCTCCATCAGTGCGTTTCTCAACCCCTCGTCGTTGAAAGAGTAACTTGGGCAAATGTTCTTCAAGATTCCTTTCGTTGTCCTGACGAGTCTCTCCCATGCTCCACCCATGTGCGGTGCTCCTGGTGGGTTGAATCGCCACTTTATGCCGTCGAACTTAATAGTGATCTTATCGTGCTCGATCTTTTTCAGCTCCTCGCGCACGGCTTTTTCCGTGGCTCTGAAATTCGTACCGTTGTCTGAGAATATTTCCCTCGGTGTCCCTCGAAGGGCCATAAAATTGGCTAGGCACATGATACATGAACTAGTATCTAGACTGTAGGCGATCTCAAAATGCACCGCGCGCAACGTAAGACAGGTGAACAGAGCTACCCATCTCTTCTCTTTGCGCCGGCCGACGTTCACCAACAACGGGCCAAAATAGTCGACGCCTGTATAGGTGAACGGCCTCTCGAAGCTTCCAACTCTTGCCCTCGGGATCGGTGCCATCTGGGGTGGTCTGGGGACCGCTAGTATGATGGCGTCCTCAGCTATGTCAACCGCGTTCAATCTGCCTCTAGTTCGTAGTACTCCATCGTTGCCCAGGTACGCGTTCAATCCGGCCAATCTGCTTCCCTTGAGGAGCGCCGGTCCCGCGGATAACGTTTTCATTTCTGCGGCGAAGGCGATGGCTTGAGATTGTTTATATAGCAGCATCTTTGCCTTACTAACATGAGCCGTTGTCGTGGTTGTTGGCATATCTTGTCCGGCACATTTCGCCCGCAGCCGATCGATGAACAGGATTACTAGCTCCACTGCTCTGTATAACCGCCGCCAATTTGAGAAATCGTGCGCGTTAAACATAACCACTGATTTCGTATGCGTCGTCATCACATGTTTCCGGATCTCCGAGGTATCGATGATGCTCTCCTGCTTCTTGGATATTGGCCAGTTGCTCGCATCGGTCTTGAGGAACTCCGGGCCCGTTATCCACGTCTCTTGTTGGGTTTGCCCGGTGACCTTGGTAGCTCCATCTGCTACGTTCAGCTTTGAAGGAATCCACCGCCATTGCTCGACCAGTGTTGTTCCAGAATTCCAGTCGACCAGAATTTCGGCGACTCTGTGCATCACAAACTGATGAAAGTTGCGGGGGTCCATTGTTAGCCACTGCAGCACTGTCTTCGAGTCCGACCAGTATGTGGCGTTGTCAATTCGGAGGTTGCGTGTGCTCAGCACCTTTTGGGCTAAGCGTGCTCCCATAACTGCTGCCTGCAGCTCCATCCGCGGAATCGAAAGTGGTTTTAAAGGTGCCACCTTAGATTTCGCTATCACCAAAGATACGACGACTCTGTCATCCGTTGCCACGCGCAAGTAGCAGACTGCAGAATATGCTTGCTCGCTGGCGTCGACGAATGTATGGAGTCCAATTTGACATGGCTCCGATGTGGCTGTGGAAAAGCATCTAGGGACCTCGAAACTCCTTATGTCTTGCAAAATGGTTTTCCATTGGCGCCATTCTTCTAGAATTCTCTCAGGTAGCTCCTGATCCCATTCAATTTTTTGCCGCCATATGGACTGGAGGAGTATTTTTAGTCCGATCGTTTGGCATGATAAGAATCCCAATGGATCGAAGATCGACATCAAAACTTGTAATACTTCTCGCTTGGTAGGGACTGCGTTTTCCGCCAGCACATCACGCTTCAGCCTTGAAAATCTGCAGATAAATTTGAACATATCATTATGTGGGTCCCAGAACATGCCAAGTATCTTTTCTGTTGCACAAAAATCCACCGGCTTTTGGGTTTCAGCGTTGCCATTATCCTGCAAGCTTTTGAGTACTTCTTCCGAATTCGACGACCAGTTACGGATCTCAAATCCGCCTCTGCGATGTACTTCTATGACTTGTCTGGTGAATGGCCTCCTGCTCGTTCCTCATGCTATCGATGAAGTCGTCAACGTAGTGCGCCCTTTGGATGGCGTTTAAGGCCAATGGGAACTCTTCTTTGTGGGTTTCCGCGTTCTTATCTCGAACAAAGTGCGCTATAAACGGCGCGCAGCTTATCCCAAAAGTCATAGCTCGCATGACGTAGGTGTCTACTTTGTCGCTGCCTTTGTCATACCACAAAAATCGCTGCGCCTGCATATCCTCCTCGCGAATGTTGATCCTGTGAAACATTTCCGCAATATCACCGCAAATCGCTATTTTGTTGACCCGAAAGGCTAGCAAGACGTCTATGAGTGGGTTCAGGCAATCTGGTCCCCTGAGTAGGTAGTCATTTAGCGCGTATCCGTGTGCCTTTGCGGCTGCATCCCATACAAGCCTTATCTTTTTCGGCTTGTTTGGATTCAGCGCTATGAATATCGGCAGATACCATGTACGGCTGTTCTCCCGGCTGGTTTCTTCCTCGGATAGCTTAACCGCGTATCCTTTGTCTAGGAGATTCCTGATTTGGACGTCAATCTTTTCGTACAGATCTGGTTCTTGAGAGACCTTTTTCCTCATGCAGGTAAGCCGCTTCAGAGCGTTACTCCGGCTCTCAGGGAGTTTGTCGATACCGCCGCGCCACGGAAGTCCAACTTCATATTTTCCGGACTTCTTTTGGCAGGTGCTTTCCAAAATTTTCACTGCCAGCTCATCTTCAGCTGAGTATAGCTTTCGTGGTATGAGCGCGTCCAGGTTGAAATGTTCCTTGATGTCATCATGGAGTTCTTGCCAGTCGCAGTCGCAGTGGTGCATGAAAATGGATCGTTGTGGGTTCGCCGATCCTTGGATGCTCCATCCTAGCATGCACTTCGATGCTATCGGCTCGTTCCATTTTCCTTCGCGGATCTTGCGCGGAACTGCTAGCTTCCAGTTGTTGGTTCCGATTAGCAAAGTCGGCTGGGGAGAGTAGGACCGTAGCGGCAAGTCTTTCAAATGCTGGAATCTGTCGCATAGCTCCTTCATGTTGACTGTCTGTCTCGGTAGTGCTAGGTTCTGAACGGTCTGGACGTTGTTCAACCAGTAAACCTTATCGCAGTTCATTTCCGAGATTTGGACGGATGCCTTTACGGATCCACTCTCGAGTCGAGTCGTCTCTGCGGTCCACTGCAAACACATTGGCGCTGCCTGGCCTTGTATTCCCAATCTTTGGAATACGGATGCATCTGCTAAGGTCACGGATGAACCTTCATCTAGAAAGGCGTAGATCTCAGTCTGCCTGCTGCCGTAATGCAGCTTGACTGGAATGATGCGAAAGAACTGACTTCCGTGATTGTCGTCTCGATGCGTACTCACGTGACTCTGTGGTCTGTCTTGACCGATTGTGTTGGAAACATATTCTGTATGAAGCAACTCATGGTGTCTCCTTGTACAGCCATTAATTCCGCAGTTCCCGGTTCGGCATCTGTTCCGGTGTACCTTGAGGCAGCAGAAACAGGCTTTACCCGCTCTGATTACCTGCCACCTGTGCTCCGCGTCAAGGTTCGAGAATACCTGACATTGTGCTGGGTTGTGACTCGGGTCGCCGCAAGCTTCGCACCTCTGTTGAACTTGCTGCTGAGCTGCTTCCGTATGGATCGCGTTCGATCGTGTTTGTCCTCGTGCTGGTCCAGGCTCATCTGCCAGTCCCTTGTCCGGGCGGCGACTGTTGTGTGAATTAACTGCGCCCGTTTTGTAAAACGATGGCGCCACCACTAATGACGCTGCCTCTGCGATTTTATACAGCCAATCACTGAATGCCTTAACTGCGGCCACTCTATCGTCGCGGGGTTGCATTGCCCAGTTTAGCTTGTGTTGGTTAGGAAGCTTATCTACCAGCTCCTTGACCAACATTGGATTGTTGAGATGCGCCTTCAGATCGCACGCCTCCATAGTGGCACAGACGTTTCGCACTGCCAGCGCGTACTCTATTAACGCCTCCAATCTGTCTTTGGGTGATGCCAGTCTTCGCACCTTTTCCACCATTCTTTCTAGGATGTGCTCTGGTCTGCCGAAGAACATCTTCAAAGTGCTGATGACTTCTGGGACTAGGTTAGGAAGTAGGAGTTTATCTCTAACCAAGTCACGAGCTTTCCCTTTAAGCGACTTTTGCAGACGTAGCATGTTTTCCACATTCGTATATCCCGCTGCTGTCGTACTGTGTTCAAATGTGCTGATAAATAACGGCCAGTCCTCAGGATCCCCGCTGAATGTTGGAAGGTCCTTGGGTATAGCTTGCCGGGCCGCTATTTGAGTACTTGTAGGTGAATCTGTGGCTCGAAACATCCCAGCTACCGCTACGTCAGCGGGGTTCATCTGCATGAGAATTTTGTATTTTTCTTCTATGAACTTTGCCTCAGACTTTCTTTTCTCCTCGAGCATATCTAACAAGAGTTGGTTCTTGTTCGTGTCCGGATTTCCTTCCCGAACATTCATGTTCTCTCCGTTGCCGGCAGCATCGATTAACGTATCGACGGCTAGCGCTTTGCTGTGCGGTTCTGGGGTATCCATTGCGTCTTCACGTGTTTGAGACTGTACTGGTGATCTTTGCATACCGCTGAACGGTGCTATGTGGCTGCAACCCGCAAGACAGTAATCGCAACTCCAATCCTTGCTCTCAATGTCGTCCTCTACGCCGGCACACTCGAAATGGTACCACCTTCCGCAAACGTCGCACTGTACCCAATTTTCTGACGCCGTTTCGTTTTTATTCTCGCAAATTCTGCACACTTCAACGTTCATGCTTCGCGTCGTCCGGCGTGCTTGCAATATGGCGTCTGCTTTTCTTCTTCTTGGCTGCGTGCTTACTCGACCTAGCCTGTGGCTGCTAGGGACGCGACGCCTTACCTCTGCCTTTATCCGCAAGAGTTCTGGTTCTCCCCAAGAATAGCGTGCTCAACTCGACCTAGCCTTGGCTGCTAGGGACGCGACGCCTTCGTTACTTCCAAAATTTGTCGCCACCTGTCGGTCTAGCTGTTGTCTGCTAGCGACGCGACGCTGTTTTTCTGCCTTAATCCGCAGGTAACGAAGTTTTGGAGGAAGTTTTTTAGAAATGTTGAGGTCGGGGCGAGGTTGGTGCACGATTCTTTAAGCAAACATCGATTTGGTTGTTCTTTCCTTTATTCAAATCAAATGCTGGGCGCGCGAGCTAAAAAACTTCGTCGTTTTCCCTCGCCTCGTTAACTTCACCTAGCGATCGCAAACGCCTCGTTCTTACGCCATTTTTTCATCTATCGATAAGCTTCCGTCTAGCATTTTTCAGAACTTATTCTAAACATTATTCAACACTAATATTAACGATTTAAACTTAAGTCTATGACGGCGGTAACAATCACCATCATCAATAATACCATTAACAATAACAAAACCTAACAAAAATAATATTAATATTAATCAACAACAACAACAACATAATAATATAAATAATATAAATAATAATCAACAACAACAACAACATAATAATATAAATAATAATAATACAATTGCAGTTAATTTCAAACGTATCAATGATGATATTCGTGAATTATACGGCAAAGACTTAAACTCGTGCATCACATTGATGCGCAATTTAACAATTAAATACAATAATAAACAATTAACGACAAATGACAAAGGACAATTATTACTTGAATTTATATATAATATGTCAATATGAAATTAAAAATCATGGCCCTTAATGTTAACGGTATTTACACAATTCGTAAACGTACCGAATTTGTAAATTTCTTAGCCAAACATAATCCACATGTAATTGCAATAGCCGAACATCATTTAAATCCCAATATCATAATCAATTCAAAAACCCATAATATAATATATCAAACAACAAATGCCATACGACCAAATTTAAATAATAACAATAACAATAACAATAACAATATAAATAAAAATAAATATAAATCAACAGTTGCCATTTGTATAAGGAAAAATATAAATTATGAAATAATAAATATTAAACCACTAAAACATTTAGAAGTTTTAGCTATAAAAATCAAATATAAACAAAACAATAACCATAATCAAAAGAATAATAATCAAAATAATAATCAAAATATAATAATAGCTAGCATTTATAATAGGCCAAGAGATCCAATTGATATTAATGATTTTAATACACTTATGGATACACTAAGGCAAATACCAAATACCGATAATATCATCATTGGCGGTGATATAAATTCTAAACATCCCAGCTGGAATCTACCCGATAGAGATCCCATGCATATCAACACCAACGGTCGAACCTTATATAAATGGATTCTAGATAATCCAGATCTTATAATTGTTCCGTCCGATCGGCCAACAAGGCATACAATCAGGCAAAGGATGAGCTCATCCATTGATCTATTTATAACAACCTTAACGACCAAAATCGATATTAATACAATTAATAACGGATGCAAGACAATCGATGAATCCCCATCGGATCATCTCGCCATCCAAATTCAATTACAACTTAATAATCATAATTTAATCGCAAACAATAATAATAACAACAATAATAATAATAAAGTAATATATCAATATAATAAAATTAATACAATTAAATATAATAAATTAATCCTTCATAATATCAATAAATTAAATATTAATAATATAAATAATAGAAATATAAATAATAATGAAATTGATCAACATATTAATAATATAACTAACGCTATACAAATGGCAACTGAAACGGACAAAGTAATACCTAAATTAAAAATTAAATTAAATCAATATAAACCAAATAAATATATTAAACCTAATCCGAAATTGGAAAATTTAATAAATAAACGCAATCTAATGAGACGATACGTCTATCGACATAAAAACCTAATTGACGAACATCGAATACAATTGATTAAGCGTATAATCAAAGATCTCAATACACAAATTGAAAATATAATACAAAAGCAAAACGATAAGATAATATTCAATAAATTAGATAAATTAAAAATTAACAATTTAAGCCACAAGGCAATTCAAAATCTAAATCCTAACATTAATCGTGCCTCATTACCATCAAATATGACACTAACTAATGAACAAGCCAATAATATTGATATACCATTTAATAATAATACAAATAATAATATTACAAATAATAATAATATAAATAATAATAATATAAATAATAATAATATAAATAATAATAATATAAATAAATTAATATTAACTAATGAATTTGACAAAATTAATGCATTAGCATGGCATTTTGAACAAATACATAAACAAAATGATAATATACAACCAAATAATAATAATAATAATAATAATAACAATAATAATAATATAAATTATAATCAATTTTTAAATAATATAAATAATAATTATAATAATCTAATACAGATGAATAATATAAATATTATAAATTTCGATAGCAATCGTACGGCTGATGGTAAATGGCGTAATGCCGATCCCAATGATTTTGGATTTACCACAGCCGATGAGCTGTTATCAATATTAAAAATGAAAAATAATAAAAAAAACAATGGGTCCGGATCGTACCAGTAATTTCCTGCTAAAAAATCTCAATATATTTGTATTAAATTATATAACAAAAATTTTCAATCACTGTACAAACAATTCATATTTTCCAACCAGTTGGAAAAATATAAAAATCATACCCATTCTCAAGCCCAGAACGAATCCGACCCAATTAAAGAGTTACCGTCCCATTGCCATACTATCAGCATTGGCAATGCTATACGAGGCAATAATATTAAAACGCATTAATCAACATATCGACAATAATAATATATTAAAAAACAATCAATATGGTTTCCGTAAATTCACTAGCACCAATCATGCACTCTTAGCGGCCAATAATTTCATATACGACGGCATATATAACCGCAAGGCGTCCATCGCATGCGGTCTGGACTTTGAAAAGGCTTTCGATACAGTCTGGATCAAGGGTATCCTATATAAATTAAGTATAGGTTACAATTTTGATCCATCATTGGTCAGTCTCATATGCTGTTACCTCACCGATCGGACATTCTTCGTATCCTCTACGGATACGAATGAATGTTCGATCGTGAGGCATGTGACAGCCGGGGTGCCGCAGGGTTCTCTATTAGCCCCAACTCTATTCAATTTATATCTAGCCGATATACCCGAATATACCAATACCCGTACCACTCAGCTATTACAGCTATTATATGCCGATGACATACTTATACTATGCTCAAATGCCTCAATGGCACATGCACAAAACGCAATAAACTCACATCTAGATCAATTATCATATTATTTTCAATTATGGAAACTTAAAATCAATCCTAACAAATGTAATAGCATAATCCTCAAAGGTCCTTATATAAAACACATTTACAAAAATGCCAAACATTTTATACCAAAAATTTATATTAATCATAACGTATTATTGGAGAATAGAACCCAAATTAGATATTTAGGCATCACCTATGACACTCAGCTCAATTTTAATGAGCATATTAATCATCTACTAAATACCGTCAAAGGTAAAATTAAAGAATTAAAAATCATCTTCCAATTGCTAAAATCTACAGATTATAAAAATAAAATTACAATAATGGCATACAAAAAATTACTACAACCCCTATTATTATATGGCCATCCAGCTTGGATGAGCATTGCCTCGAAACAAATGGAAAAGATCAGACGTCTTGAACGTAAAATTATTCGTACAATTATAACAAAATACAATAATAATGATAATGACAATAATAATAATGACAACAATGAACCAAAACATAAAAAGATAAGCAATATAAAATTATATCACCGTACCAAAATCAAACCAATCGATATTAAAGCAATTAATATATTGGAAAAATATATAACAACTAACAATATACCACAATATCCCATACCTTATAATTACCCATTACAATTACTAACCCCCAATCATTATAATCATCTCAAAAACATACATAAAATCATATATGATGCTAACGATAAACTCATATTCTACAATCGTAAAAATAACTCTATTGACCCAAATCAAGGTCTAGTCTATGTTGCCAAACTATAAAATGAAATACTCTATATCCATTACTATACTATATCCTAAAAACTATACTCTATACTCTCTACTCTCTACTATAGAAATACTCTATACTATATATGTAACAAGTAAAAATATTAATAATTATTAATAATTATTATTGCGTGGTACGTATTTTTTTTTTCAACAATGCACTAGTTTTGGTTTAGCACATTACAACTGTTATAAAAAAAAAAGCTTGTCTGTCGCTTTTAATAAATTGTATTTCAGTGTCTTTTCGCTTATATTGGCGATAATATAAGCGAAGTGAAGTTTTCCCGGAGCTCGGACAAAGCACGTCCGCTCAGTTCGGTAGTTCGATCCTGAAATTGGAGGCAGAAAATATTTGGAAATTATATGGACATGCATGCAAGTAGGGCAAGGGCATGTGGGGCATATGATGGTACAGTAGAGCTTCGATAAGTGGACTGTATATGTTAAATTTTATCGGTTATATATTTCCTGGAATTGAAGGCAGAAAATATATGGACATGCATGCAGGTACGGATATATGTAAGGGCATGTGGGCATATGTTGGCACAGTAGAGCTTTGATAAGTGGACTGTATAATTGGGGGAACAGAAAAGTTATGTGGTGTAAAAAATGACACTGATTGAGGAAGGTAAAAACAAATATTACGACAGCGGCGGACTGTTCGGTGAATTTGGAAATTCCGGAACAAATTCACACCGGTGGCCAATATTAATTATGCCTTCTTTTTGTCACCACACAATTTCACTGTTCACTTGCGAATTTTTCGCGGATTAATTGCACCAAAAAAATATGTATGTGCGTATGTATGTATGCGGATGCACATATGCCTCGACAGTTGGCAAGCGAATGGATAACGGAGAGGCCGAAAACGGCGAGGAATATGGGCAGCACACAAAACGGAGACGGATAGAAAAATTTGCCGAATTTTAAGATTATTATAAATTATTAGAAAATCTCAACCTGCCGTTGTGTCGGAAAACTCGGACTTGGAGTTGACACGGAGGGAAAAACAATCTTGCAGCAGTGTGAACGAAATTTAATGTTCGGATCACTGCTGAAGACCGGCAGAGAGATGGGGACGGAAAAATGTACTTATCTTTTGGCGGAACAATGCCGAGAACTGCTGGCAGAAGAAAATCCAGTAATTATCCGGCTCGAAGGACCAAAATGTGTAGGGGGCGTGGTTCCGCAAAAAGATTCCAGAAAAAATTAGAATGTTGAAATAAGAAGTCGGGGGCGTCTTTCGGATGGTATAACGCGGTCAGCTTTATTCGGCTGCTTACATGAGATTGACTTAAAAACTAGTACAAAAAGAGACGATCGACGACAACCAACGAGCGAGAGAGAGGGCACAGAGGGGCGAGTGTGGATGCGCTCTTCAGCGCGGGTGCGCTCTTTAGCGCGGGTGCGCTCTTCAGCGCGGATGCGCTCTTCAGCTGAGCGGCACGACGGCCCCTCACCTAAACAATATTGTCAAATGAAATTCATTAGTCCCAAGAACAAATTGTAGTTTATTTTTTGCGTTTTAATATGGTAACTAAAAGTTAAGTAAGAAAAGTTTATTGGTTATATGAACACATTCAGAATATAAATTACTAGCCTCAACGTATACCTTCGAGCTACCAGTGGAAAATATACAATCCATTTTTGAGACGAAAATTTAGAATTTGTAAGATATGCAGAATGGGAAATAGATAAGATTTATTCAAATATTAAACATTTTAATTTATATTATTTTAGAAAAAGAATATTTTTTAGTACGAAAACAGTTTCTTAATGTCAAATGAAAGTTCATATTTTATCCAGGAAAGGGTCATTTTAAAAGCTATATTTAAGTATGAATACTTCATAAAAATATAATTACGTTTTGCATAGCTGGTAGTTGAAAGTTCAATTTAAGACTTTCAGTAGTAAATGAACAAAAAATACAACAATTTTATATTTTTAGATATTAAAATATTTAAGATATTAACATAAACGTGCACTTTCGGGTACCCAAAAAAAAGTATCGCATCTATATACGGCAACTGAGAAAGGTTTATCTCAAATTTTGAATATTTAAGATTCAAACGCAATTAAAACAAACATTAATTTTATTATCATAAGAACAAAATAATGAAAAACAATTACACCCTTTGAAAAAACATTTGTAACACAAATGAACTGTGCCAAACACATAGTCAAACTGCTCTCCTCCTCGATTCTCATCCGAACAAGGGACTTTGGATGCGGGCTATTTTTTGCATAAAAAAAGTTTATTTTTGTGAATAAAAATTTAAAGAATGTCTGATTCAGCAGTAGCTACATCCGCAGCTCCTGTGGCAGCTCCACCGGCGCCGGCTGAGAAGAAAGTAGCAGCCAAAAAGGCAACTTGATCTGCTGCCACAAAAGCGAAGAAGACCGCAGCACCACCATCGCATCCGCCAACTCAACAAATGGTAGACGCTTCAATTAAGAATTTGAAGGAGTGTGGGGGCTCCTCGCTTCTAGCAATCAAGAAGTACATCACTGCCACATACAAGTGCGATGCTCAGAAACTGGCTCCTTTCATCAAGAAGTACCTGAAGTCTGCTGTGGCCAATGGTAAGCTGATCCAGACGAAGGGAAAGGGTGCTTCTGGTTCCTTTAAATTATCGGCTTCAGCCAAAAAGGAGCCCAAGCCGAAGCCTTCTTCTGTTGAGAAAAAAACTAAAAGCAAGAAGGTATCGACCAAGAAGACCGGAGCCACCACTAAGAAGGCCGCGGGAGCTGCCGACAAGAAGCCGAAAACTAAAAAAGCCGTGGCTACCAAGAAGACAGCTGAAAAGAAGAAAACCGAGAAGGCCAAGGCAAAGGACGCTAAGAAGTCTGGTACCGTTAAGGCTAAAACAGTAGCAACAAAAGTGAAGCCATCATCGGCGAAACCAAAGGCAGCTAAAGCCCCAAAGGCTAAACCAGCTGCATCCGCTAAGCCCAAGAAGACGGTAAAGAAAGCACCAGCTCCTACTACCACAAAGAAGCCAAAAGCTAAGACCACGGCAGCGAAAAAATAAATTGTGATAATGTGCATTATATTTGTACAGTTTCGCAATCGCAATTTTAGATTTCGATATCTAAAATTACATTAAACAAGCCCTTTTCAGGGCTACAATACATTTTTTAAAGAGAAAAAATATCAATTTTGCTTAGCTTGACATTTTAGAAGAGTATCTTAATCCTAATTGGATTCAAAATAGCAATCGTAATTTTGAAAATTGTATTAATATAAGAATATAATATATTATATAAATGCTAATACAGTATAAATATAAATTCCATCCATCCTAATTGGATTTAAAATAGCGATCGCGAATTGGCTATTTATTATCAGAATATAATATAGTATATTAATACTAAAACAACATAAATTAAATTTCAGTTTCTTACAAAAACGATTTCAAACAATTAATTTATTTACTTTTATTGAAAAATGGGTGTCTTTGATGAAATAATGTTGTGGCCCTGAAAAGGGCCTTTTTTCGATCATTCTGCCCATCAAGCGAGAAATCTACTTGGAGCTTGTATACTTGGTGACAGCCTTGGTTCCTTCACTGACGGCGTGCTTGGCCAACTCTCCAGGCAGGAGAGGGCGAACAGCCGTTTGGATTTCCCGACTGGTGATGGTCGAGCGCTTGTTGTAATGCGCCAGACGCGATGCCTCAGCAGCAATACGCTCAAAGATATCGTTCACGAAGCTGTTCATTATACTCATAGCTTTAGACGAAATTCCAGTGTCTGGGTGGACCTGCTTCAGAACCTTGTAGATGTAGATGGCAGAGCTTTCCTTCCTCTTGCGCTTCTTCTTCTTATCGTTCTTGGTTATATTTTTCTGAGCTTTGCCAGCCTTCTTGGCTGCCTTTCCACTGGTTTTCGGCGGCATTATTACTTCAAAATTCACTTCACTTCCACTTATACCAAAGTTTTAATTTTAATTTTAATTTTTATTGTCACAGATTTGTTACAGAGTTTCTTACTTATACTCTATGAGGTTAATTCTAAGGTTGACAAGTTCTTAGGATTATTATGATTAGGTTTACAAGTGTTTATTGCCCTGCGCTTGTTGCTTATCCGGGTTTTAAAGATTATAGTTTGTGTAATGTTTTTATTTTTAATATCATGTTGATGTTCAGTTGACTAGTGTTTATTATGAAGTAGATTGCGAGGGAAAAAAGAAAAACCTGGTGGCAGTTTAGATTCAGTTTTTATGTCTTACAGCTAGGGGGAGTATTTACATTAATGTGGGGGAGGGGGCTATTTACAGGGGAATAGGGTTATTGGCATGTGTTGTATATAAGGTGCCTTGGATCATCCATCACCAAATCACGATAGTAATTTTTGGCGATTGATTGATGTCGATGTTGGTGACGATCCAATGCCGACGACGATTGTTGCAACAACGGTGGCGGTGACGATGGCGTTTTTATTTTTGATTTTTTTATTAACTGAGGAAAGTCCTCATCTGAATCATTTGATTTATTATGTATACGTTTCCTAATAATGGGCATGTTGGATGTTATAATTGATTTATGTATATTATCATTATTGATATTATCATTATTATCATTTTCATTTAATTGGCTTTTCAATATTGTATTTTCAGTTCTCAATTGGTGCAGCTCATCGAGCAAGCCACCCAATTGATCTACATCCAATATGTCCATTAATTGGGCAGCCATATCATTGGTTTCTGTATTATGAACTGATTTTTGTTTTTGTTTTTGCTTCTTCTTAATATTATTATTATCATATTCATTTGTTTCCGAATCGGAAACTGAAGAGTTTGGTGAAAATATGCTTTTTATGCTATCTCTTTTATTGCTATTAATATTAGTATTGTTATTGTTATTATACCCTTGCAGAGGGTATTATAATTTTGTCCAAAAGTGTGCAACGCAGTGAAGGAGACATCTCCGACCCTATAAAGTATATATATTCTTGATCAGGATCACCTCCTGAGTTGATATGAGCATGTCCGTCTGTCCGTCTGTCCGTCTGTCCGTCTGTCTGTTTCTACGCAAACTAGTCTCTCAGTTTTGAAGCTATCGTCTTGAAACTTTGCACACACCCTTCTTTCCTTTGCACGCAGTATATAAGTCGGAACGGCCCGGATCGGCCGACTATATCCTATAGCTGCCATATAACTGATTGATTGGAAATGGTATAACTTTGGTGTTTTTAGAGTTAGAGAGTTCAAATTTGACACGAGAGCTATCTTTGGCAAACTATTACGACGTGCCAAATTTCATAAGGATCGGCCGACTATATCCTATAGCTGCCATATAACTGAACGATCGGAAATGACCCAACTTTCGTGTTTTTGAAGATAGAAAGCTGAAACTTAATACAGATTATATTTTTGGCCAGTTGATCCAACCTACCAAATTTCATTAGGATCGGCCGACTATATTCTATAGCTGCCATATAACTGAACGATCGGAAATGACCCAACTTTTGTGTTTTTGAAGATAGAAGTTTGGGACATTTTTAGGTTTGGTTTTTGTATTATAATAAATTGGGTTATATTCCCAATTATCCCATCATATTCTCATAAGGATCGGCCAACTATATCCGATGTTTGCGATATATATCCGGTTTTAACTGCAAGGGTATATCAACTTCGGCTCCGCCCGAAGTTTGCTTCTCTTTCTTGTTTTCTCTCATTTCATTTCTTTCTTGTATATATATATATATTTCTTATATTTCTTAAATTCTTCATAGAAAACTTTTTAAATTATATCACATCATGAGTAAAAATCATGCAAATAATAAAAATAATAAAAAAGGCAATCAGCCAAAAAATAAGAAACAACTACCCTTATCATTGACACCAGCGTCGGTATTGTCTGCTAAACTTCAACATTATAAGGCAACAGACTTCCATGCCGTTGCTGACGTCAACGATAATGATGATGATAATAATAAAAATAATAGCAACAAAAATAATAATAAAAATACTAATACTAATACAAAAAATACAAAAAATAATAATAATAAAATTAAACCAACAACTATTGACAACGATAAAGATAATAATAATGATAGAAAATTTAAAATCTCATCAAATATAAATAATGATGATAATAATTATATCACTGATACCACCGCCACTACCACCAATAATAATGACACTGACATTGGCAACACTACCACCATCGCCATTGACGCCGTCATTGCCAATGACAATGCCACTCCTCCTACTATTACCACCATTACCACCCCTACTTCAATCTCAACCACTGCCATCAGCAACTTTGCTGCTATCAATGTTGTGGCTACTACTACCACCACTACTGATGTGGGCAACATTGATACTTCCGCCATATATGCTGCAACAACAATAAACACTGCTGCGGCCAATAACAATAACAATAATAATAACAACAATAATAATAACGACAACACTAGCATCGATAATAATAATGCTAATACTGTCATCATAACCGATATTTCTTATCCGAATATAATCAATATCGATGATATAATTGAGAAAAATTCAATTATCAATAATATTACTACTACTACTTCTGCCACTACTTTTACCACTTTTTTCACTTCCACTATTACAAACAATACCAACACCACCACTAATTTTACAAACACAAATATTAACAATAATAATAATTATGTTAATCCATCAACATCAACACCATTATTATTACAACAACAAACACCAATTGATATTGTAAATAATCCAATTCAATATCAATATCTCATAATACAACAACATGATGAACAACAAAATCAACAAAATCAATTATTTTTATTGACCACAACATCTGCATCATCAAATATACCAACATCAGAATTAATAACAACATCATCAACAATAATGGCAACGACGACGACAACGGCTACGACAACGACAACGACAACGACGTCATCGGCAATGACAACGTTAATGGCACCACCATCCATGCCATTATCACGTTCACAGCCACCGTCAACGTCACCGTCACAGTCGCCGTCACCGTCATTGTCAATATCGACATCACCATCATTGGAACAATTATTAACATTGTCACCATCACCGCCGCCACAGCAATGGCAGCAACAATATATACAATATAAAAAACAGCAACTAGATCAACAGCAACAACAACATCGACAACAATGGTGTTATTATCAACAAAATCAACAAGAACAGCCACAATTGTTGCAACAGCAACAACAGCAGCAACAACAACAAATTTGGTGGCAACATCATCAAAATCAACAGCAACAGCAACAGCAACCGCTGCCGCTGTCGATGCCGATGCCACCACCACCCCCGCCACCACCACCATTGGCACCATTAACAACAGCAACAGCAACAATAACAAATCAACAACAACAAGCTAATCAGCTTATATTATCTCATCCCCAACACCAACCATCATTCATTTATATGAATGAACCAAATCATCCCCAACAACATATCATATCACAAATGCAACATCAACAACAACACCAGCAGCAGCAGCTGCAACAACAGCAGCAGCAGCAGCAGCATCATCATCAACGACAGCAGCAGCAGCAGCAGCAGCTGCGTCAACGACAGCAGCAGCAACAACAACAACAACAACTGCAAAATCATACAACACAAAATGATACTAATCCAAATGACAAGATTAATATTAAAAATAACAATAACAATACTAATATTAATAGCAATAAAAGAGATAGCATAAAAAGCATATTTTCACCAAACTCTTCAGTTTCCGATTCGGAAACAAATGAATATGATAATAATAATATTAAGAAGAAGCAAAAACAAAAACAAAAATCAGTTCATAATACAGAAACCAATGATATGGCTGCCCAATTAATGGACATATTGGATGTAGATCAATTGGGTGGCTTGCTCGATGAGCTGCACCAATTGAGAACTGAAAATACAATATTGAAAAGCCAATTAAATGAAAATGATAATAATGATAATATCAATAATGATAATATACATAAATCAATTATAACATCCAACATGCCCATTATTAGGAAACGTATACATAATAAATCAAATGATTCAGATGAGGACTTTCCTCAGTTAATAAAAAAATCAAAAATAAAAACGCCATCGTCACCGCCACCGTTGTTGCAACAATCGTCGTCGGCATTGGATCGTCACCAACATCGACATCAATCAATCGCCAAAAATTACTATCGTGATTTGGTGATGGATGATCCAAGGCACCTTATATACAACACATGCCAATAACCCTATTCCCCTGTAAATAGCCCCCTCCCCCACATTAATGTAAATACTCCCCCTAGCTGTAAGACATAAAAACTGAATCTAAACTGCCACCAGGTTTTTCTTTTTTCCCTCGCAATCTACTTCATAATAAACACTAGTCAACTGAACATCAACATGATATTAAAAATAAAAACATTACACAAACTATAATCTTTAAAACTCGGATAAGCAACAAGCGCAGGGCAATAAACACTTGTAAACCTAATCATAATAATCCTAAGAACTTGTCAACCTTAGAATTAACCTCATAGAGTATAAGTAAGAAACTCTGTAACAAATCTGTGACAATAAAAATTAAAATTAAAATTAAAACTTTGGTATAAGTGGAAGTGAAGTGAATTTTGAAGTAATAATGCCGCCGAAAACCAGTGGAAAGGCAGCCAAGAAGGCTGGCAAAGCTCAGAAAAATATAACCAAGAACGATAAGAAGAAGAAGCGCAAGAGGAAGGAAAGCTCTGCCATCTACATCTACAAGGTTCTGAAGCAGGTCCACCCAGACACTGGAATTTCGTCTAAAGCTATGAGTATAATGAACAGCTTCGTGAACGATATCTTTGAGCGTATTGCTGCTGAGGCATCGCGTCTGGCGCATTACAACAAGCGCTCGACCATCACCAGTCGGGAAATCCAAACGGCTGTTCGCCCTCTCCTGCCTGGAGAGTTGGCCAAGCACGCCGTCAGTGAAGGAACCAAGGCTGTCACCAAGTATACAAGCTCCAAGTAGATTTCTCGCTTGATGGGCAGAATGATCGAAAAAAGGCCACAACATTATTTCATCAAAGACACCCATTTTTCAATAAAAGTAAATAAATTAATTGTTTGAAATCGTTTTTGTAAGAAACTGAAATTTAATTTATGTTGTTTTAGTATTAATATACTATATTATATTCTGATAATAAATAGCCAATTCGCGATCGCTATTTTAAATCCAATTAGGATGGATGGAATTTATATTTATACTGTATTAGCATTTATATAATATATTATATTCTTATATTAATACAATTTTCAAAATTACGATTGCTATTTTGAATCCAATTAGGATTAAGATACTCTTCTAAAATGTCAAGCTAAGCAAAATTGATATTTTTTCTCTTTAAAAAATGTATTGTAGCCCTGAAAAGGGCTTGTTTAATGTAATTTTAGATATCGAAATCTAAAATTGCGATTGCGAAACTGTACAAATATAATGCACATTATCACAATTTATTTTTTCGCTGCCGTGGTCTTAGCTTTTGGCTTCTTTGTGGTAGTAGGAGCTGGTGCTTTCTTTACCGTCTTCTTGGGCTTAGCGGATGCAGCTGGTTTAGCCTTTGGGGCTTTAGCTGCCTTTGGTTTCGCCGATGATGGCTTCACTTTTGTTGCTACTGTTTTAGCCTTAACGGTACCAGACTTCTTAGCGTCCTTTGCCTTGGCCTTCTCGGTTTTCTTCTTTTCAGCTGTCTTCTTGGTAGCCACGGCTTTTTTAGTTTTCGGCTTCTTGTCGGCAGCTCCCGCGGCCTTCTTAGTGGTGGCTCCGGTCTTCTTGGTCGATACCTTCTTGCTTTTAGTTTTTTTCTCAACAGAAGAAGGCTTCGGCTTGGGCTCCTTTTTGGCTGAAGCCGATAATTTAAAGGAACCAGAAGCACCCTTTCCCTTCGTCTGGATCAGCTTACCATTGGCCACAGCAGACTTCAGGTACTTCTTGATGAAAGGAGCCAGTTTCTGAGCATCGCACTTGTATGTGGCAGTGATGTACTTCTTGATTGCTAGAAGCGGGGAGCCCCCACACTCCTTCAAATTCTTAATTGAAGCGTCTACCATTTGTTGAGTTGGCGGATGCGATGGTGGTGCTGCGGTCTTCTTCGCTTTTGTGGCAGCAGATCAAGTTGCCTTTTTGGCTGCTACTTTCTTCTCAGCCGGCGCCGGTGGAGCTGCCACAGGAGACGCGGATGTAGCTACTGCTGAATCAGACATTCTTTAAATTTTTATTCACAAAAATAAACTTTTTTTATGCAAAAAATAGCCCGCATCCAAAGTCCCTTGTTCGGATGAGAATCGAGGAGGAGAGCAGTTTGACTATGTGTTTGGCACAGTTCATTTGTGTTACAAATGTTTTTTCAAAGGGTGTAATTGTTTTTCATTATTTTGTTCTTATGATAATAAAATTAATGTTTGTTTTAATTGCGTTTGAATCTTAAATATTCAAAATTTGAGATAAACCTTTCTCAGTTGCCGTATATAGATGCGATACTTTTTTTTGGGTACCCGAAAGTGCACGTTTATGTTAATATCTTAAATATTTTAATATCTAACAAGAAAGAGAAGCTAACTTCGGGCGGAGCCGAAGTTGATATACCCTTGCAGTTAAAACCGGATATATATCGCAAACATCGGATATAGTTGGCCGATCCTTATGAGAATATGATGGGATAATTGGGAATATAACCCAATTTATTATAATACAAAAACCAAACCTAAAAATGTCCCAAACTTCTATCTTCAAAAACACAAAAGTTGGGTCATTTCCGATCGTTCAGTTATATGGCAGCTATAGAATATAGTCGGCCGATCCTAATGAAATTTGGTAGGTTGGATCAACTGGCCAAAAATATAATCTGTATTAAGTTTCAGCTTTCTATCTTCAAAAACACGAAAGTTGGGTCTTTTCCGATCGTTCAGTTATATGGCAGCTATAGGATATAGTCGGCCGATCCTTATGAAATTTGGCACGTCGTAATAGTTTGCCAAAGATAGCTCTCGTGTCAAATTTGAACTCTCTAACTCTAAAAACACCAAAGTTATACCATTTCCGATCAATCAGTTATATGGCAGCTATAGGATATAGTCGGCCGATCCGGGCCGTTCCGACTTATATACTGCGTGCAAAGGAAAGAAGGGTGTGTGCAAAGTTTCAAGACGATAGCTTTAAAACTGAGAGACTAGTTCGCGTAGAAACAGACAGACGGACAGACAGACGGACAGACGGACAGACGGACATGCTCATATCAACTCAGGAGGTGATCCTGATCAAGAATATATATACTTTATAGGGTCGGAGATGTCTCCTTCACTGCGTTGCACACTTTTGACCAAAATTATAATACCCTCTGCAAGGGTATAAAAATATAAAATTGTTGTATTTTTTGTTCATTTACTACTGAAAGTCTTAAATTGAACTTTCAACTACCAGCTATGCAAAACGTAATTATATTTTTATGAAGTATTCATACTTAAATATAGCTTTTAAAATGACCCTTTCCTGGATAAAATATGAACTTTCATTTGACATTAAGAAACTGTTTTCGTACTAAAAATATTCTTTTTCTAAAATAATATAAATTAAAATGTTTAATATTTGAATAAATCTTATCTATTTCCCATTCTGCATATCTTACAAATTCTAAATTAATTTTCGTCTCAAAAATGGATTGTATATTTTCCACTGGTAGCTCGAAGGTATACGTTGAGGCTAGTAATTTATATTCTGAATGTGTTCATATAACCAATAAACTTTTCTTACTTAACTTTTAGTTACCATATTAAAACGCAAAAAATAAACTACAATTTGTTCTTGGGACTAATGAATTTCATTTGACAATATTGTTTAGGTGAGGGGCCGTCGTGCCGCTCAGCTGAAGAGCGCATCCGCGCTGAAGAGCGCACCCGCGCTAAAGAGCGCACCCGCGCTGAAGAGCGCATCCACACTCGCCCCTCTGTGCCCTCTCTCTCGCTCGTTGGTTGTCGTCGATCGTCTCTTTTTGTACTAGTTTTTAAGTCAATCTCATGTAAGCAGCCGAATAAAGCTGACCGCGTTATACCATCCGAAAGACGCCCCCGACTTCTTATTTCAACATTCTAATTTTTTCTGGAATCTTTTTGCGGAACCACGCCCCCTACACATTTTGGTCCTTCGAGCCGGATAATTACTGGATTTTCTTCTGCCAGCAGTTCTCGGCATTGTTCCGCCAAAAGATAAGTACATTTTTCCGTCCCCATCTCTCTGCCGGTCTTCAGCAGTGATCCGAACATTAAATTTCGTTCACACTGCTGCAAGATTGTTTTTCCCTCCGTGTCAACTCCAAGTCCGAGTTTTCCGACACAACGGCAGGTTGAGATTTTCTAATAATTTATAATAATCTTAAAATTCGGCAAATTTTTCTATCCGTCTCCGTTTTGTGTGCTGCCCATATTCCTCGCCGTTTTCGGCCTCTCCGTTATCCATTCGCTTGCCAACTGTCGAGGCATATGTGCATCCGCATACATACATACGCACATACATATTTTTTTGGTGCAATTAATCCGCGAAAAATTCGCAAGTGAACAGTGAAATTGTGTGGTGACAAAAAGAAGGCATAATTAATATTGGCCACCGGTGTGAATTTGTTCCGGAATTTCCAAATTCACCGAACAGTCTGCCGCTGTCGTAATATTTGTTTTTATCTTCCTCAATCAGTGTCATTTTTTACACCACATAACTTTTCTGTTCCCCCAATTATACAGTCCACTTATCAAAGCTCTACTGTGCCAACATATGCCCACATGCCCTTACATATATCCGTACCTGCATGCATGTCCATATATTTTCTGCCTTCAATTCCAGGAAATATATAACCGATAAAATTTAACATATACAGTCCACTTATCGAAGCTCTACTGTACCATCATATGCCCCACATGCCCTTGCCCTACTTGCATGCATGTCCATATAATTTCCAAATATTTTCTGCCTCCAATTTCAGGATCGAACTACCGAACTGAGCGGACGTGCTTTGTCCGAGCTCCGGGAAAACTTCACTTCGCTTATATTATCGCCAATATAAGCGAAAAGACACTGAAATACAATTTATTAAAAGCGACAGACAAGCTTTTTTTTTTATAACAGTTGTAATGTGCTAAACCAAAACTAGTGCATTGTTGAAAAAAAAAATACGTACCACGCAATGAGCTCATTGAGCAACGACCAAAAGAACGAGCGTAGAAGTTCAGTGAACCAAAGAAACGGCTTCTACTCTTACTTTTCAACCCGCGATACCGAAGTGGAAAAATCGGCGCTTAAAAGCAACCCGCTGTTATGTTATAAATAATAATTATTAATATTTATACCCTTGCAGAGGGTATTATAATTTTGTCCAAAAGTGTGCAACGCAGTGAAGGAGACATCTCCGACCCTATAAAGTATATATATTCTTGATCAGGATCACCTCCTGAGTTGATATGAGCATGTCCGTCTGTCCGTCTGTCCGTCTGTCTGTCTGTCTGTCCGTTTCTACGCGAACTAGTCTCTCAGTTTTGAAGCTATCGTCTTGAAACTTTGCACACACCCTTCTTTCCTTTGCACGCAGTATATAAGTCGGAACGGCCGGGATCGGCCGACTATATCCTATAGCTGCCATATAACTGATTGATCGGAAATGGTATAACTTTGGTGTTTTTAGAGTTAGAGAGTTCAAATTTGACACGAGAGCTATTTTTGGCAAACAATTACGACATGCCAAATTTCATAAGGATCGGCCGACTATATCTTATAGCTGCCATATAACTGAACGATCGGAAATGACCCAACTTTCGTGTTTTTGAAGATAGAAAGCTGAAACTTGGTACAGATTATATTTTTGGCCTGTTGATCCAACTTACCAAATTTCATTAGGATCGGCCGACTATATCCTATAGCTGCCATATAACTGAACTATCGGAAATGGTACTTGGTAGAAATACCAACTTTCGTATTTTTGAAGATAGAAGCTTGGGACTTTTTTTAGATTTTTTATTTTAGTTAATTAGTTTTAATATGATGTAATCATAAGGATCGGCCAACTATATCCGATGTTTGCGATATATATCCGGTTTTAACTGCAAGGGTATATAAACTTCGGCTCCGCCCGAAGTTAGCTTTGCTTTCTTGTTTTACTTGTTACATATATAGTATAGAGTATTTCTATAGTAGAGAGTAGAGAGTATAGAGTATAGTTTTTAGGATATAGTATAGTAATGGATATAGAGTATTTCATTTTATAGTTTGGCAACATAGACTAGACCTTGATTTGGGTCAATAGAGTTATTTTTACGATTGTAGAATATGAGTTTATCGTTAGCATCATATATGATTTTATGTATGTTTTTGAGATGATTATAATGATTGGGGGTTAGTAATTGTAATGGGTAATTATAAGGTATGGGATATTGTGGTATATTGTTAGTTGTTATATATTTTTCCAATATATTAATTGCTTTAATATCGATTGGTTTGATTTTGGTACGGTGATATAATTTTATATTGCTTATCGTTTTATGTTTTGGTTCATTGTTGTCATTATTATTATTGTCATTATCATTATTATTGTATTTTGTTATAATTGTACGAATAATTTTACGTTCAAGACGTCTGATCTTTTCCATTTGTTTCGAGGCAATGCTCATCCAAGCTGGATGGCCATATAATAATAGGGGTTGTAGTAATTTTTTGTATGCCATTATTGTAATTTTATTTTTATAATCTGTAGATTTTAGCAATTGGAAGATGATTTTTAATTCTTTAATTTTACCTTTGACGGTATTTAGTAGATGATTAATATGCTCATTAAAATTGAGCTGAGTGTCATAGGTGATGCCTAAATATCTAATTTGGGTTCTATTCTCCAATAATACGTTATGATTAATATAAATTTTTGGTATAAAATGTTTGGCATTTTTGTAAATGTGTTTTATATTAGGACCTTTGAGGATTATGCTATTACATTTGTTAGGATTGATTTTAAGTTTCCATAATTGAAAATAATATGATAATTGATCTAGATGTGAGTTTATTGCGTTTTGTGCATGTGCCATTGAGGCATTTGAGCATAGTATAAGTATGTCATCGGCATATAATAGCTGTAATAGCTGAGTGGTACGGGTATTGGTATATTCGGGTATATCGGCTAGATATAAATTGAATAGAGTTGGGGCTAATAGAGAACCCTGCGGCACCCCGGCTGTCACATGCCTCACGATCGAACATTCATTCGTATCCGTAGAGGATACGAAGAATGTCCGATCGGTGAGGTAACAGCATATGAGACTGACCAATGATGGATCAAAATTGTAACCTATACTTAATTTATATAGGATACCCTTGATCCAGACTGTATCGAAAGCCTTTTCAAAGTCCAGACCGCATGCGATGGACGCCTTGCGGTTATATATGCCGTCGTATATGAAATTATTGGCCGCTAAGAGTGCATGATTGGTGCTAGTGAATTTACGGAAACCATATTGATTGTTTTTTAATATATTATTATTGTCGATATGTTGATTAATGCGTTTTAATATTATTGCCTCGTATAGCATTGCCAATGCTGATAGTATGGCAATGGGACGGTAACTCTTTAATTGGGTCGGATTCGTTCTGGGCTTGAGAATGGGTATGATTTTTATATTTTTCCAACTGGTTGGAAAATATGAATTGTTTGTACAGTGATTGAATATTTTTGTTATATAATTTAATACAAATATATTGAGATTTTTTAGCAGGAAATTACTGGTACGATCCGGACCCATTGTTTTTTTATTATTTTTCATTTTTAATATTGATAACAGCTCATCGGCTGTGGTAAATCCAAAATCATTGGGATCGGCATTACGCCATTTACCATCAGCCGTACGATTGCTATCGAAATTTATAATATTTATATTATTCATCTGTATTAGATTATTATAATTATTATTTATATTATTTAAAAATTGATTATAATTTATATTATTATTATTGTTATTATTATTATTATTATTATTATTTGGTTGTATATTATCATTTTGTTTATGTATTTGTTCAAAATGCCATGCTAATGCATTAATTTTGTCAAATTCATTAGTTAATATTAATTTATTTATATTATTATTATTTATATTATTATTATTTATATTATTATTATTTATATTATTATTATTTGTAATATTATTATTTGTATTATTATTAAATGGTATATCAATATTATTGGCTTGTTCATTAGTTAGTGTCATATTTGATGGTAATGAGGCACGATTAATGTTAGGATTTAGATTTTGAATTGCCTTGTGGCTTAAATTGTTAATTTTTAATTTATCTAATTTATTGAATATTATCTTATCGTTTTGCTTTTGTATTATATTTTCAATTTGTGTATTGAGATCTTTGATTATACGCTTAATCAATTGTATTCGATGTTCGTCAATTAGGTTTTTATGTCGATAGACGTATCGTCTCATTAGATTGCGTTTATTTATTAAATTTTCCAATTTCGGATTAGGTTTATTATATTTATTTGGTTTATATTGATTTAATTTAATTTTTAATTTAGGTATTACTTTGTCCGTTTCAGTTGCCATTTGTATAGCGTTAGTTATATTATTAATATGTTGATCAATTTCATTATTATTTATATTTCTATTATTTATATTATTAATATTTAATTTATTGATATTATGAAGGATTAATTTATTATATTTAATTGTATTAATTTTATTATATTGATATATTACTTTATTATTATTATTATACCCTTGCAGAGGGTATTATAATTTTGTCCAAAAGTGTGCAACGCAGTGAAGGAGACATCTCCGACCCTATAAAGTATATATATTCTTGATCAGGATCACCTCCTGAGTTGATATGAGCATGTCCGTCTGTCCGTCTGTCCGTCTGTCTGTTTGTCTGTTTCTACGCGAACTAGTCTCTCAGTTTTAAAGCTATCGTCTTGAAACTTTGCACACACCCTTCTTTCCTTTGCACGCAGTATATAAGTCGGAACGGCCCGGATCGGCCGACTATATCCTATAGCTGCCATATAACTGATTGATCGGAAATGGTATAACTTCGGTGTTTTTAGAGTTAGAGAGTTCAAATTTGATATGAGAGCTATTTTTGGCAAAATAATATGACATGCCAAATTTCATAAGGATCGGCCGACTATATCCTATAGCTGCCATATAACTGAACGATCGGAAATGACCCAACTTTGGTACACATTCTATTTTTGGTCAGTTAATCCGACCTACAAAGTTTCATTAGGATCGGTTGACTATATCTTATAGCTGACATATAACTGAACGATCGGAAATGGTATTTGGTAGAAATATTAAATTTCGTATTTTTGAAGATAGAAGCTTGGGACTTTTTTTTAGATTTTTTATTGTAATTAATTGGTTTTATTATGATGTAATCATAAGGATCGGCCAACTATATCCGATGTTTGCGATATATATCCGGTTTTAGCTGCAAGGGTATATCAACTTCGGCTCCGCCCGAAGTTAGCTTTGCTTTCTTGTTGTTGTTATTATTATTGTTTGCGATTAAATTATGATTATTAAGTTGTAATTGAATTTGGATGGCGAGATGATCCGATGGGAATTCATCGATTGTCTTGCATCCGTTATTAATTGTATTAATATCGATTTTGGTCGTTAAGGTTGTTATAAATAGATCAATGGATGAGCTCATCCTTTGCCTGATTGTATGCCTTGTTGGCCGATCGGACGGAACAATTATAAGATCTGGATTATCTAGAATCCATTTATATAAGGTTCGACCGTTGGTGTTGATATGCATGGGATCTCTATCGGGTAGATTCCAGCTGGGATGTTTAGAATTTATATCACCGCCAATGATGATATTATCGGTATTTGGTATTTGCCTTAGTGTATCCATAAGTGTATTAAAATCATTAATATCAATTGGATCTCTTGGCCTATTATAAATGCTAGCTATTATTATATTTTGATTATTATTTTGATTATTATTCTTTTGATTATGGTTATTGTTTTGTTTATATTTGATTTTTATAGCTAAAACTTCTAAATGTTTTAGTGGTTTAATATTTATTATTTCATAATTTATATTTTTCCTTATACAAATGGCAACTGTTGATTTATATTTATTTTTATTTATATTGTTATTGTTATTGTTATTGTTATTATTTAAATTTGGTCGTATGGCATTTGTTGTTTGATATATTATATTATGGGTTTTTGAATTGATTATGATATTGGGATTTAAATGATGTTCGGCTATTGCAATTACATGTGGATTATGTTTGGCTAAGAAATTTACAAATTCGGTACGTTTACGAATTGTGTAAATACCGTTAACATTAAGGGCCATGATTTTTAATTTCATATTGACATATTATATATAAATTCAAGTAATAATTGTCCTTTGTCATTTGTCGTTAATTGTTTATTATTGTATTTAATTGTTAAATTGCGCATCAATGTGATGCACGAGTTTAAGTCTTTGCCGTATAATTCACGAATATCATCATTGATACGTTTGAAATTAACTGCAATTGTATTATTATTATTTATATTATTATGTTGTTGTTTTTGTTGATTATTATTTATATTATTTATATTATTATGTTGTTGTTGTTGTTGATTAATATTAATATTATTTTTGTTAGGTTTTGTTATTGTTAATGGTATTATTGATGATGGTGATGATGATGATTGCTGTTGTTGCTGTTTAAATAATGATGCAAACGGTATATTAGATTGTATATTTGCATAATGTTTAATGGTACGATTTATTTTGCTATTATTTATATTTTTAGCCTCTTTTAATTCTTTAGCTTTTTGCCTTTTGATGATTAGTTGTTGCCTTATTGGGCAAATTCTGGCATTGGCCGTATGATTACCTTTGCAATTGATACAGACTATCAATTGTTTGGTCAATTGCATTTGCTCAGCATTGTTGTTATCATTAGAATTTAAATTTAATTGAATTTTACATTCGCCAGGTAGATGCTCATCGGCACATTTAACACATCTGTATGCTATGTTGCAATTGGCGGCCACATGTGTAAAACGTTGGCATTTATGGCATTGTAGTATATCTTTGGGATTTGGTTTAAATTGTTCAATGCTGATGCGGCAATTGAGCAAACAATTGATATTTACAATTTGCTGGATATCAATTGTTTTGGCCACTTGAAGTTGCCATAAATTATTCTTATATTCAACCAATTTGGTAATATTTATATTGTTAATTTTTTGTTTTAAAGCCATCGTTATGTCATCTGCATTATAGATGTTAGATGGTAATTTTTTAATTATCAGATTATAGGGTTTGAGATGTTTTGGGGTAAATGTGAAATGTTTAATATTATTAGTTTTTAACATATTAATTATTAAATCAGAATCGTTAAATGTATTTGTTTGTATATTTATGATATTTTTATTAATCATATTTAGTAGGAAATTGTTATGTTTCAATTTGTTTGCTATTTGTGTATTGAGAATTTTTAAATTTTGATTATAGCTTACTATTATTGGTGGTTTAATATTTTTCCTATTTATATTTACAGCAGCTGTTGCTGTTGTTGGAGTTGTTGCTGTTGTTACTGTTTTAGCAGCTATGGCAGGTATTGTTGTTGTTGTAGATGAATTATTTTTCTTATTCTTAATATTATTATTATTAATGTTAGTGTTGAGATTAGTATTATTTTTAGATTTTTTATTATTATTCTTTTTATTTTGTTTAGATTTAGCAGATTTGGATGATGCTGCTGCTGCTGCTGCTGCTGCTGCTGTTGATGTTGATGGGCCCATTGCCAAATCAATTCCCCCATCATCATCAACATCAGCATCAGTTTTATCATTGTTGTCATCGTCGCCAATGCCAACGCCGAGTGCATTATTACTGCAGGAGCTATCATTTATATTTAAATCATCATCGGCAACGTCATCATCATCATCATCCTCAACAACATCCATCACCAAATCACGGTAATAATTATTGGTGATTGATTGATGACGATGATGATGCTGCTGCTGGTGCTGCTGTCGCTGTTGCTGTCGATGACGACCCAACGGCGACAACGACGATGACGATGGCGGTGGCGGCGATGGCGTTTTTATTTTTGATTTTTTTATTAACTGAGGAAAGTCCTCATCTGAATCATTTGAATTATTATGTATACGTTTCCTAATAATGGGCATGTTGGATGTTATAATTGATTTATGTATATTATCATTATTGATATTATCATTATTATCATTTTCATTTAATTGGCTTTTCAATATTGTATTTTCAGTTCTCAATTGGTGCAGCTCATCGAGCAAGCCACCCAATTGATCTACATCCAATATGTCCATTAATTGGGCAGCCATATCATTGGTTTCTGTATTATGAACTGATTTTTGTTTTTGTTTTTGCTTCTTCTTAATATTATTATTATCATATTCATTTGTTTCCGAATCGGAAACTGAAGAGTTTGGTGAAAATATGCTTTTTATGCTATCTCTTTTATTGCTATTAATATTAGTATTGTTATTGTTATTTTTAATATTAATCTTGTCATTTGGATTAGTATCATTTTGTGTTGTATGATTTTGCAGTTGTTGTTGTTGTTGTTGCTGCTGCTGTCGTTGACGCAGCTGCTGCTGCTGTTGCATTTGTAATTGAATGGATGTTCGGTGGATGTTTTCGTTGCGAACATACCAAGGTGCCCCTGTGATAGTTCTCAAGATTTTTGATTGTGCGCGCTGTATGATGTCTATGTTGCTGCTGCTCGCGTTCCCCCACAGCTGGGAGCCATACGTCCAGATTGGCTTTAGGACTGAATTGTACAGTAGTAACTTGTAGTCCAGGCACAGTGGCGATCGTGAGTTTATGATCCAGTGGAGGCTGCTGGCTTTCAGTTTTAGATGCATCTTTTTGCATTCGATGTGCTTACGCCAGGTAAGTCGTCTATAAAGGTGAACGCCAAGGTACGTTATGTCGTTAGCTTGAGGGATCTGCATACCGTTTAGTAAAAGCGGAGGGCATGTTTGTCTATTAAGAGTAAACGTTATATGTTTACACTTTTGTTCGTTTATTTTAATGCGCCAGTCGGACAGCCACCTTTCCACTATTGTGAGATGATTAGCCAGTTGGGTTGTTGCCTGCGTTGGGCATCTGGAGCGACTAAGAATAGCGGTATCATCGGCGAACGTTGACGTTGTTAGTTGTGCGCTCGTAGGAATATCCGCAGTATACAAAACATATAGACACGGCCCGAGTGCGCTTCCCTGTGGAACTCCAGCTTCGATGGTGTAGTCGCCCGAAGTAGCTGCGTTGCATCTCACTGAGAATACCCTATTGAAGAGGTATGATTCCAGTAGCTTGTGGGTGTATGTTGGCAAATACGTTTTAATTTTGTGCATGAGTCCGATGAGCCAAACTCGGTCGAAAGCTTGAGATACGTCGAGGAAAATAGCGCTGCAGTATTCTCGTTGTTCGAAGGCTGAGCGTATTTCGGATGTTAATCTGTTCACTTGTTCGATGGTTCCATGGTTTCTTCGAAAGCCAAATTGGTGTGCCGGGATGATATTGCAAGCTTCCAGATGTGGTATTATGCGAGTTAACAAGCATTTTTCAAACAGTTTAGACAAACAAGATAGAAGGCTTATTGGTCTGTATGATGACGGAATTGTGTGGTCTTTTCCAGGCTTCGGTATCATTATAATAATGGATTTCTTCCACTTTTTTGGGAAATAGCCAAGATTAATGATTCCATTAAATAGTTTGCAGACGACCTCTATAGCGCATTTTGGTAGTTCGATCAGCATCTTTGGGGTCAATAGGTCAGCACCGGGAGCCTTTTTTGGTTTTAGCCCTCTTATGACTTTTTCGATTTCGTTCGGCCGGAATGGAGGTGCGGCTGGCTGAGGGGAGGACTCTGGCTGAATTACTGGCAGGAGGAATGAATTTGAGGCTGGGTTTGGCTGGAAGACACTTTGGAGATGTGTGGCGAATGTTTCAGCTCGGTCTTCGTTGCTTCGAGCCCAGCATCCCGAAGAGTTTCTTATCGGGGTGGTCGTTTCAATTGGGGCACTAAGATTTGGGTGGGCCCTCCACAGGGGGTACTTTGTGCTTGTTGGCGAGAGATTCTGGATGTACCTCAGCTGTGCATTTTCTTCCTGTTGGTGATGAGCCTGGTCGAGTGATCGGGTTGCTTCCTTAAGGCGTTGTTTTGAAGCTGGTGATCTGCTGTTTTGCCAATCACGACGCGTGCGCCTCTTTTCTCGCACGAGCTGTTCGATTTGCTGATTAGATTTGAAGTGTTTGTTTCGGTCTACTTCTTTCCTATGAGGAGTAGAGATTTTAGCTGCCGCAACGAGTACTTCTTCCAGGGCGCTCGTAGTGTAGTCGATGTCCGATTCCATGTTAAAATCCGGGGCGAGTTCTATGTGGGCACTCACGTACTTTTTGTATTTTAGCCAGTTTGTTTTTGTCGTCGTCAGACTGAAGGGGTGTTCGGTTATTTCTGGGCTTTGAAGAAGCGTTAGAAGCACAGGCGAGTGGTCTGATGATAAGTCCGAGACTGCTTTGGCACTTATTAGATTGCGAGGTATGTTTTTTGTCACTGCAAAATCAATAAGGTCTGGGAGCTTTCGTGAGTCTGTTGGCCAGTATGTGGGACTTCCAGGGGAAACGTAGTCCAGTTTATTTTTCACATTTATAATTGCATTGTACAATTGTCTTCCTTTGGGAGTCACTAGACGTGATCCCCAGTGCGTATGTTTGGCGTTGTAGTCTCCTGCGGCTATAAATCGATCCCCAAGTGAATTGTAGAAGTCCATAAATTGTCCTTCCGAGATTGAGAAGCGAGGAGGGCAGTAAACGGCAGCAATTGAAAGGATTCCGTTGCTTGACTGAATTTGTATCGATGTGGCCTGCAAGAAGTTTGTTGCAAACCTTTTGTGAAAATGGTGTTTAATTCGTTCTCTGATTAGAACTCCAGTTCCGCCGTGGGCTTTCCCATCTGGATGATCTGTGCGGTAGATTGTGTAGCCTCTTATATGAAAGTTGTATTTGCTTGTAAGATGCGTTTCCACCAGTAGCATAACGTCAATATGGTTTTCGGTCAAGAATTGTGACAATTCTAGTTTATGCCGTGAGACACCATTGGCGTTCCACATTGATATTCGTAGCGCCTGCATAGATTATTTGGACTGTTGTGCTACGAGCAGCTGTATCACCATGTTCTGGTTTTGAACAAGCGTTTGCATGGTCGTTTTCATGAATGACATAAGCTCCATCATACTTTGTTGGAGGGTAAGCATCATAGTTTCCGTTTTGCTGTGTGGCTGTTCTGGGGCCTGTTGAGCGCTTTGAGAGTTAGGCTGAATTGGAATTTCCCTTCCAGATCGTAGAGCATCGGCATAGGAGAAGCCGTTGGTGGTGTTTAGTGGACCGAATGAGGATCTCGCAGCTTTGGCGAAGAAGACGTCTGGCGTGGTTTTTGACGAAACGTACGCATTCTGTGGATTTTGGTTGCGCGTTGCGGTCGCTTGACGCATGCGACTCCTTAAATCCTTATACACAATACATCCTCTATAGTTTGCCGTATGGCTGCCTCCGCAGTTTCCACATTTCTTCACGGTACTGTCCTTGTTTGTAGTGCAGCAAGCGGACTTGTGGGCGTCCCCGCAGACTACACAGACAGCCCGAAGTGTGCAGTAAGACCTTGTGTGTCCATACTCTTGACAATTAGTGCATTGCACTGGACCGTTACGTTTATGTGGCTCTTCAACAGTGATTTTCCGATGCAAAAGATATTGCAGGTTGTAGATTGGGTGGACTTCGTTCTTCTTCAGCGACCTGCTTTCAGGCTCGAGCTCGACCTTGAAGAGGGGTTGTGGCTTTTTATCTAATATCTATGTTAATAATGATGTTAATCTATGTTGTGGCTTTCTATCTATGTTAATAACATTCTTGGCGGCGAAGCCCTTTTCTTTAAGGGTGGTTTTTATTTCCTCGGCGGTAACATCAGGTTCTATTCCCTTTACTACCACTTGTAGGCCCTTACTGCTTTTCAGCTGGTACGTGTAATAGTTTTTCTGTACAGTGTCCAGATATTTTGACACTATTCGGAAGTGCTCTTCAGTCTTGGTTTGCACCTTTGTTTCATGGATGTTCCCTTTGATAAGCGGAACAACATGAAAGTTTTCACCGTTCCCGATCAACGACGCAATTTTGTTGACCAGGGCACTCGAGCTTTTTTCCCTAATATAGATTGGAGGGGGCTTGGGTTTTTTTGCGGTGTTTGGGCTGGTTGGTTTTCCTCAGCTAGCTTCCTGCAAAGCCATCACAGCAGAGCTCTGGAAGCGCAAATCTGTCTTGAAATCCTGAGCTATTTCACGCACCAACCGCTGGAATGGCAGTTTACGGATCAACAGCTCAGTACTCTTCTGGTAGCGACGGATCTCACGGAGAGCCACAGTTCCGGGGCGATAGCGATGGGGCTTCTTTACTCCTCCGGTGGCTGGCGCACTTTTACGTGCGGCCTTTGTAGCCAGTTGTTTGCGTGGGGCCTTGCCACCAGTCGATTTACGAGCAGTCTGCTTTGTACGAGCCATTTCAATTTCCAAATTCACTGTTCTCTTCGCGCCTCTAATAACACAATAAACGTGCTGCCCGTTTCGCTACCTCTTTATATACCAGAAACGCCGAGGGTTGAAAAGAGGGAGATAGAACGACATGCCATTTCGTCTATTGGGTTTACGAAGAGCGGGAAAAGCATATCGCTCCGAACTCTTCGAATTCTCGTTGAATCGGTATAAAGAGCGGTGGCTCCTTCCGCGTTAAGTTAGCCATACTAAATGACAAGTGCAATGTTTTCAGGTTTGGGTATTTACATTTGCCAATAAGAGTTAGAGCGAGAGCGAGCGTTAGAAATACCGTTAGACTTTGATTCTTAGAATTGAAAGGGTTGTGGTAACAAGTGTATATAAGAAGCGCTTTTTGGTAGTGTTGTGTAAATACTGCTCTTTTAGGTGAACATGTTCACTTGTTCTTTTTTTTCAAAAGAGTCAACTCACTCATATTGCTCACTTGCTCACTGTTCATTGCTCAGTTGCTCACTTGCTCACTGTTCATTGCTCAGTTGCTCATTGCTCAGTGAATTACCAAGCCAATGATTATGATTAGATTATGTTTCATAATTAATTTTCAAACTTACCGATATTTTTACATTTTAATTTGTGGCAAAACTTTTGCTCCCTTCATTGGGCATTTAAAAATAGTAAAACGAAATCCTTCATGGATAATTGAATTCCATCCATAATATTCCATTTTTGGTTTAAATTCTGTACTTATTGAATGAGAACAAAATGTGCAAAAAAGAGTAACTAAGCACAAATGAACAAGGGAGCAAGTGAACAAGTGAACAAAAATGAACAAGTGAACAAAAATGAGCAAAAATGAGCAAGTGAACAAAAATGAGCAAGTGAACAAAAAAGAACAAAAAGGAAGGAACCAGTTCGCTCACTCAGTTGAGTGAACAACTCTTTTTTGTTCACTCACTCATGAGCAACCCAACACTACTTTTTGGGTGGTCGTCGTCACTTGATCCTGACAATTGGTCACAGTTGGACGATCCGACCCTAAAAACTCTAAAGTGGTGAAAAAGTTAAAAAATAGTGAAAAAGTGGAAAAATCAAAAAGTAGTGGAAAAGTAACAATCAATAAAAACAGTGGAAAAAGTCCCAAAATAGACCAAAAATTAAAAATAATAAAAACAACAATATTGAAACAATAAAAAGTGCAAAAAAATTTATAAAAACAACAACAACAATAAATCCAACAAATCAACGAGTAAAAGAGGCAAAAGATAAAGAAGACAAGGAAGGCGTGAAGGCGTAGTGAAGGAGTCGAAGGAGAAAGGAGAAAGGAGAAGGAGACGGCACTATTGTTAGGCAAAAGGTAGGGTCCTATATATATATAGGTATAGATAATTACCACCACCACCACCAAAATTGGTGGCATCCTGAATAACAACAACAACACACCGGTGAGCGAACATCCAAGTGTTCCTAAATAATAACCAACTAAATTTCAACACAAAAAAAAGTGATAATAATTAATAATAATAAGCCATTCCCCTTCACTCATACGCACACACACACACACACTATTACGTTAGCTTTGAATTTTTAAATTTTAAGCGCGTTCTCAGTGTCCCTGTTGTTGTTGTGGCGGTGCACGCGCGTGTGTGTATATAAAGAATAGTGAAGAAGAGCGGATTGTGCAACAACAAAAAGCAAAGAGATCAAAAACTTAAATTTTCTAAAAAAAAAAAAACATATCTATAAATAGTTGTTGATTTACTTTTACTAAAATAATTTAATATATACTAATACTATTTAACTAAGAATCAATAAGAAGAACCAACGAAAGGAAGAAGAAGAAGAAGACGAAGAAGAAGAAAGGATTTTTGTTTAGAGAGAGAATAAAAAGCTGAATTAGAACATTTGTATAATTTTGCAAATGAAATTAAATTCAAATCAAATCAAATCCCACCCCTTAATAATATTGCGCATTCTATTGGACTGTACACATATACGTGTATGTATATGTGCATGCGCATGTAGATTATGTTGCGCATATTCATTTATGCACATCATATCTCCCTCTGCCAGCACAATCGACACCAAATTTATACAGCATTAGGGTCAAACAAAATTTATTAAATTTTTTTTTTATAGGTTATATATTTCTAGGAGTTTATTCGCCCCTTTATCTCATTTATATACACATATATATAAAAATCTCTTATACACAAATTATTATTATTATAATATATATATATTTTCTCTCTTTACTTGAATATATATATTTTTCTTCATATTTTTCTCTCATTTCATTTCTTTCTTGTATATATATATATATTTCTTATATTTCTTAAATTCTTCATAAAAAACTTTTTAAATTATATCACATCATGAGTAAAAATCATGCAAATAATAAAAATAATAAAAAAGGCAATCAGCCAAAAAATAAGAAACAACTACCCTTATCATTGACACCAGCATCGGTATTGTCTGCTAAACTTCAACATTATAAGGCAGCAGACATCCATGCCGTTGCTGACGTCAACGATAATGATGATGATAATAATAAAAATAATAGCAACAAAAATAATAATAAAAATACTAATACTAATACAAAAAATACAAAAAATAATAATAATAAAATTAAACCAACAACTATTGACAACGATAAAGATAATAATAATGATAGAAAATTTAAAATCTCATCAAATATAAATAATGATGATAATAATTATATCACTGATACCACCGCCACTACCACCAATAATAATGACACTGACATTGGCAACACTACCACCATCGCCATTGACGCCGTCATTGCCAATGACAATGCCACTCCTCCTACTATTACCACCATTACCACCCCTACTTCAATCTCAACCACTGCCATCAGCAACTTTGCTGCTATCAATGTTGTGGCTACTACTACCACCACCACCACCACTACTGATGTGGGCAACATTGATACTTCCGCCATATATGCTGCAACAACAATAAACACTGCTGCGGCCAATAACAATAACAATAACAATAATAATAACAACAATAATAATAACGACAACACTAGCATCGATAATAATAATGCTAATACTGTCATCATAACCGATATTTCTTATCCGAATATAATCAATATCGATGATATAATTGAGAAAAATTCAATTATCAATAATATTACTACTACTACTTCTGCCACTACTTTTACCACTTCTTTCACTTCCACTATTACAAACAATACCAACACCACCACTAATTTTACAAACACAAATATTAACAATAATAATAATTATGTTAATCCATCAACATCAACACCATTATTATTACAACAACAAACACCAATTGATATTGTAAATAATCCAATTCAATATCAATATCTCATAATACAACAACATGATGAACAACAAAATCAACAAAATCAATTATTTTTATTGACCACAACATCTGCATCATCAAATATACCAACATCAGAATTAATAACAGCATCATCAACAATAATGGCAACGACAACGACAACGGCTACGACAACGACAACGACGTCATCGGCAATGACAACGTTAATGGCAGCACCATCCATGCCATTATCACGTTCACAGCCACCGTCACCGTCACCGTCACAGTCGCCGTCACCGTCATTGTCAATATCGACATCACCATCATTGGAACAATTATTAACATTGTCACCATCACCGCCGCCACAGCAATGGCAGCAACAATATATACAATATAAAAAACAGCAACTAGTTCAACAGCAACAACAACATCGACAACAATGGTGTTATTATCAACAAAATCAACAAGAACAGCCACAATTGTTGCAACAGCAACAACAGCAGCAACAACAACAAATTTGGTGGCAACATCATCAAAATCAACAGCAACAGCAACAGCAACCGCTGCCGCTGTCGATGCCGATGCCACCACCACCCCCGCCACCACCACCATTGGCACCATTAACAACAGCAACAGCAACAATAACAAATCAACAACATTTACAATTGTTGCAACTCCAGCAACAGCAACAGCAACAACAACAACAACAAGCTAATCAGCTTATATTATCTCATCCCCAACACCAACCATCATTCATTTATATGAATGAACCAAATCATCCCCAACAACATATCATATCACAAATGCAACATCAACAACAACACCAGCAGCAGCAGCTGCAACAACAGCAGCAGCAGCAGCAGCATCATCATCAACGACAGCAGCAGCAGCAGCAGCAGCTGCGTCAACGACAGCAGCAGCAACAACAACAACAACAACTGCAAAATCATACAACACAAAATGATACTAATCCAAATGACAAGATTAATATTAAAAATAACAATAACAATACTAATATTAATAGCAATAAAAGAGATAGCATAAAAAGCATATTTTCACCAAACTCTTCAGTTTCCGATTCGGAAACAAATGAATATGATAATAATAATATTAAGAAGAAGCAAAAACAAAAACAAAAATCAGTTCATAATACAGAAACCAATGATATGGCTGCCCAATTAATGGACATATTGGATGTAGATCAATTGGGTGGCTTGCTCGATGAGCTGCACCAATTGAGAACTGAAAATACAATATTGAAAAGCCAATTAAATGAAAATGATAATAATGATAATATCAATAATGATAATATACATAAATCAATTATAACATCCAACATGCCCATTATTAGGAAACGTATACATAATAAATCAAATGATTCAGATGAGGACTTTCCTCAGTTAATAAAAAAATCAAAAATAAAAACGCCATCGTCACCGCCACCGTTGTTGCAACAATCGTCGTCGGCATTGGATCGTCACCAACATCGACATCAATCAATCGCCAAAAATTACTATCGTGATTTGGTGATGGATGATCCAAGGCACCTTATATACAACACATGCCAATAACCCTATTCCCCTGTAAATAGCCCCCTCCCCCACATTAATGTAAATACTCCCCCTAGCTGTAAGACATAAAAACTGAATCTAAACTGCCACCAGGTTTTTCTTTTTTCCCTCGCAATCTACTTCATAATAAACACTAGTCAACTGAACATCAACATGATATTAAAAATAAAAACATTACACAAACTATAATCTTTAAAACCCGGATAAGCAACAAGCGCAGGGCAATAAACACTTGTAAACCTAATCATAATAATCCTAAGAACTTGTCAACCTTAGAATTAACCTCATAGAGTATAAGTAAGAAACTCTGTAACAAATCTGTGACAATAAAAATTAAAATTAAAATTAAAACTTTGGTATAAGTGGAAGTGAAGTGAATTTTGAAGTAATAATGCCGCCGAAAACCAGTGGAAAGGCAGCCAAGAAGGCTGGCAAAGCTCAGAAAAATATAACCAAGAACGATAAGAAGAAGAAGCGCAAGAGGAAGGAAAGCTCTGCCATCTACATCTACAAGGTTCTGAAGCAGGTCCACCCAGACACTGGAATTTCGTCTAAAGCTATGAGTATAATGAACAGCTTCGTGAACGATATCTTTGAGCGTATTGCTGCTGAGGCATCGCGTCTGGCGCATTACAACAAGCGCTCGACCATCACCAGTCGGGAAACCCAAACGGCTGTTCGCCTTCTCCTGCCTGGAGAGTTGGCCAAGCACGCCGTCAGTGAAGGAACCAAGGCTGTCACCAAGTATACAAGCTCCAAGTAGATTTCTCGCTTGATGGGCAGAATGATCGAAAAAAGGCCCTTTTCAGGGCCACAACATTATTTCATCAAAGACACCCATTTTTCAATAAAAGTAAATAAATTAATTGTTCGAAATCGTTTTTGTAAGAAACTGAAATTTAATTTATGTTGTTTTAGTATTAATATACTATATTATATTCTGATAATAAATAGCCAATTCGCGATCGCTATTTTAAATCCAATTAGGATGGATGGAATTTATATTTATACTGTATTAGCATTTATATAATATATTATATTCTTATATTAATACAATTTTCAAAATTACGATTGCTATTTTGAATCCAATTAGGATTAAGATACTCTTCTAAAATGTCAAGCTAAGCAAAATTGATATTTTTTCTCTTTAAAAAATGTATTGTAGCCCTGAAAAGGGCTTGTTTAATGTAATTTTAGATATCGAAATCTAAAATTGCGATTGCGAAACTGTACAATTATAATGCACATTATCACAATTTATTTTTTCGCTGCCGTGGTCTTAGCTTTCGGCTTCTTTGCGGTAGTAGGAGCTGGTGCTTTCTTTACCGTCTTCTTGGGCTTAGCGGATGCAGCTGGTTTAGCCTTTGGGGCTTTAGCTGCCTTTGGTTTCGCCGATGATGGCTTCACTTTTGTTGCTACTGTTTTAGCCTTAACGGTACCAGACTTCTTAGCGTCCTTTGCCTTGGCCTTCTCGGTTTTCTTCTTTTCAGCTGTCTTCTTGGTAGCCACGGCTTTTTTAGTTTTCGGCTTCTTGTCGGCAGCTCCCGCGGCCTTCTTAGTGGTGGCTCCGGTCTTCTTGGTCGATACCTTCTTGCTTTTAGTTTTTTTCTCAACAGAAGAAGGCTTCGGCTTGGGCTCCTTTTTGGCTGAAGCCGATAATTTAAAGGAACCAGAAGCACCCTTTCCCTTCGTCTGGATCAGCTTACCATTGGCCACAGCAGACTTCAGGTACTTCTTGATGAAAGGAGCCAGTTTCTGAGCATCGCACTTGTATGTGGCAATGATGTACTTCTTGATTGCTAGAAGCGAGGAGCCCCCACACTCCTTCAAATTCTTAATTGAAGCGTCTACCATTTGTTGAGTTGGCGGATGCGATGGTGGTGCTGCGGTCTTCTTCGCTTTTGTGGCAGCAGATCCAGTTGCCTTTTTGGCTGCTACTTTCTTCTCAGCCGGCGCCGGTGGAGCTGCCACAGGAGACGCGGATGTAGCTACTGCTGAATCAGACATTCTTTAAATTTTTATTCACAAAAATAAACTTTTTTTATGCAAAAAATAGCCCGCATCCAAAATCCCCTGTTCGGATGAGAATCGAGGAGGAGAGCAGTTTGACTATGTGTTTGGCACAGTTCATTTGTGTTACAAATGTTTTTTCAAAGGGTGTAATTGTTTTTCATTATTTTGTTCTTATGATAATAAAATTAATGTTTGTTTTAATTGCGTTTGAATCTGAAATATTCAAAATTTGAGATAAACCTTTCTCAGTTGCCGTATATAGATGCGATACTTTTTTTTGGGTACCCGAAAGTGCACGTTTATGTTAATATCTTAAATATTTTAATATCTAAAAATATAAAATTGTTGTATTTTTTGTTAATTTACTACTGAAAGTCTTAAATTGAACTTTCAACTACCAGCTATGCAAAACGTAATTATATTTTTATGAAGTATTCATACTTAAATATAGCTTTTAAAATGACCCTTTCCTGGATAAAATATGAACTTTCATTTGACATTAAGAAACTGTTTTCGTACTAAAAAATATTCTTTTTCTAAAATAATATAAATTAAAATGTTTAATATTTGAATAAATCTTATCTATTTCCCATTCTGCATATCTTACAAATTCTAAATTAATTTTCGTCTCAAAAATGGATTGTATATTTTCCACTGGTAGCTCGAAGGTATACGTTGAGGCTAGTAATTTATATTCTGAATGTGTTCATATAACCAATAAACTTTTCTTACTTAACTTTTAGTTACCATATTAAAACGCAAAAAATAAACTACAATTTGTTCTTGGGACTAATGAATTTCATTTGACAATATTGTTTAGGTGAGGGGCCGTCGTGCCGCTCAGCTGAAGAGCGCATCCGCGCTGAAGAGCGCACCCGCGCTAAAGAGCGCACCCGCGCTGAAGAGCGCATCCACACTCGCCCCTCTGTGCCCTCTCTCTCGCTCGTTGGTTGTCGTCGATCGTCTCTTTTTGTACTAGTTTTTAAGTCAATCTCATGTAAGCAGCCGAATAAAGCTGACCGCGTTATACCATCCGAAAGACGCCCCCGACTTCTTATTTCAACATTCTAATTTTTTCTGGAATCTTTTTGCGGAACCACGCCCCCTACACATTTTGGTCCTTCGAGCCGGATAATTACTGGATTTTCTTCTGCCAGCAGTTCTCGGCATTGTTCCGCCAAAAGATAAGTACATTTTTCCGTCCCCATCTCTCTGCCGGTCTTCAGCAGTGATCCGAACATTAAATTTCGTTCACACTGCTGCAAGATTGTTTTTCCCTCCGTGTCAACTCCAAGTCCGAGTTTTCCGACACAACGGCAGGTTGAGATTTTCTAATAATTTATAATAATCTTAAAATTCGGCAAATTTTTCTATCCGTCTCCGTTTTGTGTGCTGCCCATATTCCTCGCCGTTTTCGGCCTCTCCGTTATCCATTCGCTTGCCAACTGTCGAGGCATATGTGCATCCGCATACATACATACGCACATACATATTTTTTTGGTGCAATTAATCCGCGAAAAATTCGCAAGTGAACAGTGAAATTGTGTGGTGACAAAAAGAAGGCATAATTAATATTGGCCACCGGTGTGAATTTGTTCCGGAATTTCCAAATTCACCGAACAGTCTGCCGCTGTCGTAATATTTGTTTTTATCTTCCTCAATCAGTGTCATTTTTTACACCACATAACTTTTCTGTTCCCCCAATTATACAGTCCACTTATCAAAGCTCTACTGTGCCAACACATGCCCACATGCCCTTACATATATCCGTACCTGCATGCATGTCCATATATTTTCTGCCTTCAATTCCAGGAAATATATAACCGATAAAATTTAACATATACAGTCCACTTATCGAAGCTCTACTGTACCATCATATGCCCCACATGCCCTTGCCCTACTTGCATGCATGTCCATATAATTTCCAAATATTTTCTGCCTCCAATTTCAGGATCGAACTACCGAACTGAGCGGACGTGCTTTGTCCGAGCTCCGGGAAAACTTCACTTCGCTTATATTATCGCCAATATAAGCGAAAAGACACTGAAATACAATTTATAAAAAGCGACAGACAAGCTTTTTTTTTTATAACAGTTGTAATGTGCTAAACCAAAACTAGTGCATTGTTGAAAAAAAAAATACGTACCACGCAATGAGCTCATTGAGCAACGACCAAAAGAACGAGCGTAGAAGTTCAGTGAACCAAAGAAACGGCTTCTACTCTTACTTTTCAACCCGCGATACCGAAGTGGAAAAATCGGCGCTTAAAAGCAACCCGCTGTTATTGTCGACGGCGACGTCATCGTCGTCGTCGCCAACGCTGTCAAAAGACGTCATCATCCGGTTTTATGGGTCACTTTTGATGTGGACCTTGTCCGTCTCATTAATAGACGCGCCTTATATCGTGTGGCGTATCCATCATGGTGGTACTGTAATTGGATTAAAAATTCAATTACTTGAAAGTATATATAAGGTGCGGAAAAAAGTTTTTTGTGTAAAAAAACCGCAATATAGTTGAATGGTTTTTTGTGAGTGTTTTCATACTTAATAGCTAAAAATTACAATAATATTACAAACTACTTACTAAGTAGTAGGGGGGGGGGGGGGGGGGGGGTATAAATAATAATTATTAATAATTATTAATATTTTTACTTGTTACATATATAGTATAGAGTATTTCTATAGTAGAGAGTAGAGAGTATAGAGTATAGTTTTTAGGATATAGTATAGTAATGGATATAGAGTATTTCATTTTATAGTTTGGCAACAGACTAGACCTTGATTTGGGTCAATAGAGTTATTTTTACGATTGTAGAATATGAGTTTATCGTTAGCATCATATATGATTTTATGTATGTTTTTGAGATGATTATAATGATTGGGGGTTAGTAATTGTAATGGGTAATTATAAGGTATGGGATATTGTGGTATATTGTTAGTTGTTATATATTTTTCCAATATATTAATTGCTTTAATATCGATTGGTTTGATTTTGGTACGGTGATATAATTTTATATTGCTTATCTTTTTATGTTTTGGTTCATTGTTGTCATTATTATTATTGTCATTATCATTATTATTGTATTTTGTTATAATTGTACGAATAATTTTACGTTCAAGACGTCTGATCTTTTCCATTTGTTTCGAGGCAATGCTCATCCAAGCTGGATGGCCATATAATAATAGGGGTTGTAGTAATTTTTTGTATGCCATTATTGTAATTTTATTTTTATAATCTGTAGATTTTAGCAATTGGAAGATGATTTTTAATTCTTTAATTTTACCTTTGACGGTATTTAGTAGATGATTAATATGCTCATTAAAATTGAGCTGAGTGTCATAGGTGATGCCTAAATATCTAATTTGGGTTCTATTCTCCAATAATACGTTATGATTAATATAAATTTTTGGTATAAAATGTTTGGCATTTTTGTAAATGTGTTTTATATTAGGACCTTTGAGGATTATGCTATTACATTTGTTAGGATTGATTTTAAGTTTCCATAATTGAAAATAATATGATAATTGATCTAGATGTGAGTTTATTGCGTTTTGTGCATGTGCCATTGAGGCATTTGAGCATAGTATAAGTATGTCATCGGCATATAATAGCTGTAATAGCTGAGTGGTACGGGTATTGGTATATTCGGGTATATCGGCTAGATATAAATTGAATAGAGTTGGGGCTAATAGAGAACCCTGCGGCACCCCGGCTGTCACATGCCTCACGATCGAACATTCATTCGTATCCGTAGAGGATACGAAGAATGTCCGATCGGTGAGGTAACAGCATATGAGACTGGCCAATGATGGATCAAAATTGTAACCTATACTTAATTTATATAGGATACCCTTGATCCAGACTGTATCAAAAGCCTTTTCAAAGTCCAGACCGCATGCGATGGACGCCTTGCGGTTATATATGCCGTCGTATATGAAATTATTGGCCGCTAAGAGTGCATGATTGGTGCTAGTGAATTTACGGAAACCATATTGATTGTTTTTTAATATATTATTATTGTCGATATGTTGATTAATGCGTTTTAATATTATTGCCTCGTATAGCATTGCCAATGCTGAAAGTATGGCAATGGGACGGTAACTCTTTAATTGGGTCGGATTCGTTCTGGGCTTGAGAATGGGTATGATTTTTATATTTTTCCAACTGGTTGGAAAATATGAATTGTTTGTACAGTGATTGAAAATTTTTGTTATATAATTTAATACAAATATATTGAGATTTTTTAGCAGGAAATTACTGGTACGATCCGGACCCATTGTTTTTTTATTATTTTTCATTTTTAATATTGATAACAGCTCATCGGCTGTGGTAAATCCAAAATCATTGGGATCGGCATTACGCCATTTACCATCAGCCGTACGATTGCTATCGAAATTTATAATATTTATATTATTCATCTGTATTAGATTATTATAATTATTATTTATATTATTTAAAAATTGATTATAATTTATATTATTATTATTGTTATTATTATTATTATTATTATTATTTGGTTGTATATTATCATTTTGTTTATGTATTTGTTCAAAATGCCATGCTAATGCATTAATTTTGTCAAATTCATTAGTTAATATTAATTTATTTATATTATTATTATTTATATTATTATTATTTATATTATTATTATTTATATTATTATTATTTATATTATTATTATTTGTAATATTATTATTTGTATTATTATTAAATGGTATATCAATATTATTGGCTTGTTCATTAGTTAGTGTCATATTTGATGGTAATGAGGCACGATTAATGTTAGGATTTAGATTTTGAATTGCCTTGTGGCTTAAATTGTTAATTTTTAATTTATCTAACTTATTGAATATTATCTTATCGTTTTGCTTTTGTATTATATTTTCAATTTGTGTATTGAGATCTTTGATTATACGCTTAATCAATTGTATTCGATGTTCGTCAATTAGGTTTTTATGTCGATAGACGTATCGTCTCATTAGATTGCGTTTATTTATTAAATTTTCCAATTTCGGATTAGGTTTAATATATTTATTTGGTTTATATTGATTTAATTTAATTTTTAATTTAGGTATTACTTTGTCCGTTTCAGTTGCCATTTGTATAGCGTTAGTTATATTATTAATATGTTGATCAATTTCATTATTATTTATATTTCTATTATTTATATTATTAATATTTAATTTATTGATATTATGAAGGATTAATTTATTATATTTAATTGTATTAATTTTATTATATTGATATATTACTTTATTATTATTATTGTTGTTATTATTATTGTTTGCGATTAAATTATGATTATTAAGTTGTAATTGAATTTGGATGGCGAGATGATCCGATGGGAATTCATCGATTGTCTTGCATCCGTTATTAATTGTATTAATATCGATTTTGGTCGTTAAGGTTGTTATAAATAGATCAATGGATGAGCTCATCCTTTGCCTGATTGTATGCCTTGTTGGCCGATCGGACGGAACAATTATAAGATCTGGATTATCTAGAATCCATTTATATAAGGTTCGACCGTTGGTGTTGATATGCATGGGATCTCTATCGGGTAGATTCCAGCTGGGATGTTTAGAATTTATATCACCGCCAATGATGATATTATCGGTATTTGGTATTTGCCTTAGTGTATCCATAAGTGTATTAAAATCATTAATATCAATTGGATCTCTTGGCCTATTATAAATGCTAGCTATTATTATATTTTGATTATTATTTTGATTATTATTCTTTTGATTATGGTTATTGTTTTGTTTATATTTGATTTTTATAGCTAAAACTTCTAAATGTTTTAGTGGTTTAATATTTATTATTTCATAATTTATATTTTTACTTATACAAATGGCAACTGTTGATTTATATTTATTTTTATACCCTTGCAGAGGGTATTATAATTTTGGTCAAAAGTGTGCAACGCAGTGAAGGAGACATCTCCGACCCTATAAAGTATATATATTCTTGATCAGGATCACCTCCTGAGTTGATATGAGCATGTCCGTCTGTCCGTCTGTCCGTCTGTCTGTCCGTCTGTCTGTCCGTCTGTCTGTTTCTACGCGAACTAGTCTCTCAGTTTTAAAGCTATCGTCTTGAAACTTTGCACACACCCTTCTTTCCTTTGCACGCAGTATATAAGTCGGAACGGCCCGGATCGGCCGACTATATCCTATAGCTGCCATATAACTGATTGATCGGAAAAGGTATAACTTTGGTGTTTTTAGAGTTAGAGAGTTTAAATTTGACACTAGAGCTATTTTTGGCAAAACATTACGTCATGCCAAATTTCATAAGGATCGGCCGACTATATCCTATAGCTGCCATATAACTGAACGATCGGAAATGACCCAACTTTCGTGTTTTTGAAGATAGAAAGCTGGAATTTAATACAGCTTTCTATTTTTTGTCAGTTAATCCAACCTACCGCATTTCATTAGGATCGGCCGACTATATCTCATAGCTGCCATATAACTGAACGATCGGAAATGGTATTTGGTAGAAATATCAACTTTCGTATTTTCGAAGATAGAAGTTTGGGACTTTTTTTAGATTTTGTATTGTAATAAATTGGATTATATATTCCTATTCAGATAAGGATCGGCCAACTATATCCGATGTTTGCGATATATATCCGGTTTTAACTGCAAGGGTATATAAACTTCGGCTCCGCCCGAAGTTAGCTTTCCTTTCTTGTTATTTATATTGTTATTGTTATTGTTATTGTTATTATTTAAATTTGGTCGTATGGCATTTGTTGTTTGATATATTATATTATGGGTTTTTGAATTGATTATGATATTGGGATTTAAATGATGTTCGGCTATTGCAATTACATGTGGATTATGTTTGGCTAAGAAATTTACAAATTCGGTACGTTTACGAATTGTGTAAATACCGTTAACATTAAGGGCCATGATTTTTAATTTCATATTGACATATTATATATAAATTCAAGTAATAATTGTCCTTTGTCATTTGTCGTTAATTGTTTATTATTGTATTTAATTGTTAAATTGCGCATCAATGTGATGCACGAGTTTAAGTCTTTGCCGTATAATTCACGAATATCATCATTGATACGTTTGAAATTAACTGCAGTTGTATTATTATTATTTATATTATTATGTTGTTGTTGTTGTTGATTAATATTAATATTATTTTTGTTAGGTTTTGTTATTGTTAATGGTATTATTGATGATGGTGATTGTTACCGCCGTCATAGACTTAAGTTTAAATCGTTAATATTAGTGTTGAATAATGTTTAGAATAAGTTCTGAAAAATGCTAGACGGAAGCTTATCGATAGATGAAAAAATGGCGTAAGAACGAGGCGTTTGCGATCGCTAGGTGAAGCTAACGAGGCGAGGGAAAACGACGAAGTTTTTTAGCTCGCGCGCCCAGCATTTGATTTGAATAAAGGAAAGAACAACCAAATCGATGTTTGCTTAAAGAATCGTGCACCAACCTCGCCCCGACCTCAACATTTCTAAAAAACTTCCTCCAAAACTTCCTTACCTGCGGACTAAGGCAGAAAAACAGCGTCGCGTCGCTAGCAGACAACAGCTAGACCGACAGGAGGCGACAAATTTTGGAAGTAACGAAAGTGAAGGCGTCGCGTCCCTAGCAGCCAAGGCTAGGTCGAGTTGAGCACGCTATTCTTGGGGAGAACCAGAACTCTTGCGGATAAAGGCAGAGGTAAGGCGTCGCGTCCCTAGCAGCCACAGGCTAGGTCGAGTAAGCACGCAGCCAAGAAGAAGAAAAGCAGACGCCATATTGCAAGCACGCCGGACGACGCGAAGCATGAACGTTGAAGTGTGCAGAATTTGCGAGAATAAAAACGAAACGGCGTCAGAAAATTGGGTACAGTGCGACGTTTGCGGAAGGTGGTACCATTTCGAGTGTGCCGGCGTAGAGGACGACATTGAGAGCAAGGATTGGAGTTGCGATTACTGTCTTGCGGGTTGCAGCCACATAGCACCGTTCAGCGGTATGCAAAGATCACCAGTACAGTCTCAAACACGTGAAGACGCAATGGATACCCCAGAACCGCACAGCAAAGCGCTAGCCGTCGATACGTTAATCGATGCTGCCGGCAACGGAGAGAACATGAATGTTCGGGAAGGAAATCCGGACACGAACAAGAACCAACTCTTGTTAGATATGCTCGAGGAGAAAAGAAAGTCTGAGGCAAAGTTCATAGAAGAAAAATACAAAATTCTCATGCAGATGAACCCCGCTGACGTAGCGGTAGCTGGGATGTTTCGAGCCACAGATTCACCTACAAGTACTCAAATAGCGGCCCGGCAAGCTATACCCAAGGACCTTCCAACATTCAGCGGGGATCCTGAGGACTGGCCGTTATTTATCAGCACATTTGAACACAGTACGACAGCAGCGGGATATACGAATGTGGAAAACATGCTACGTCTGCAAAAGTCGCTTAAAGGGAAAGCTCGTGACTTGGTTAGAGATAAACTCCTACTTCCTAACCTAGTCCCAGAAGTCATCAGCACTTTGAAGATGTTCTTCGGCAGACCAGAGCACATCCTAGAAAGAATGGTGGAAAAGGTGCGAAGACTGGCACCACCCAAAGACAGATTGGAGGCGTTAATAGAGTACGCGCTGGCAGTGCGAAACGTCTGCCACTATGGAGGCGTGCGATCTGAAGGCGCATCTCAACAATCCAATGTTGGTCAAGGAGCTGGTAGATAAGCTTCCTAACCAACACAAGCTAAACTGGGCAATGCAACCCCGCGACGATAGAGTGGCCGCAGTTAAGGCATTCAGTGATTGGCTGTATAAAATCGCAGAGGCAGCGTCATTAGTGGTGGCGCCATCGTTTTACAAAACGGGCGCAGTTAATTCACACAACAGTCGCCGCCCGGACAAGGGACTGGCAGATGAGCCTGGACCAGCACGAGGACAAACACGATCGAACGCGATCCATACGGAAGCAGCTCAGCAGCAAGTTCAACAGAGGTGCGTAGCTTGCGGCGACCCGAGTCACAACCCAGCACAATGTCAGGTATTCTCGAACCTTGACGCGGAGCACAGGTGGCAGGTAATCAGAGCGGGTAAAGCCTGTTTCTGCTGCCTCAAGGTACACCGGAACAGATGCCGAACCGGGAACTGCGGAATTAATGGCTGTACAAGGAGACACCATGAGTTGCTTCATACAGAATATGTTTCCAACACAATCGGTCAAGACAGACCACAGAGTCACGTGAGTACGCATCGAGACGACAATCACGGAAGTCAGTTCTTTCGCATCATTCCAGTCAAGCTGCATTACGGCAGCAGGCAGACTGAGATCTACGCCTTTCTAGATGAAGGTTCATCCGTGACCTTAGCAGATGCATCCGTATTCCAAAGATTGGGAATACAAGGCCAGGCAGCGCCAATGTGTTTGCAGTGGACCGCAGAGACGACTCGACTCGAGAGTGGATCCGTAAAGGCATCCGTCCAAATCTCGGAAATGAACTGCGATAAGGTTTACTGGTTGAACAACGTCCAGACCGTTCAGAACCTAGCACTACCGAGACAGACAGTCAACATGAAGGAGCTATGCGACAGATTCCAGCATTTGAAAGACTTGCCGCTACGGTCCTACTCTGCCCAGCCGACTTTGCTAATCGGAACCAACAACTGGAAGCTAGCAGTTCCACGCAAGATCCGCGAAGGAAAATGGAACGAGCCGATAGCATCGAAGTGCATGCTAGGATGGAGCATCCAAGGATCGGCGAACCCACAACGATCCATTTTCATGCACCACTGCGACTGCGACTGGCAAGAACTCCATGATGACATCAAGGAACATTTCAACCTGGACGCGCTCATACCACGAAAGCTATACTCAGCTGAAGATGAGCTGGCAGTGAAAATTTTGGAAAGCACCTGCCAAAAGAAGTCCGGAAAATATGAAGTTGGACTTCCGTGGCGCGGCGGTATCGACAAACTCCCTGAGAGCCGGAGTAACGCTCTGAAGCGGCTTACCTGCATGAGGAAAAAGGTCTCTCAAGAACCAGATCTGTACGAAAAGATTGACGTCCAAATCAGGAATCTCCTAGACAAAGGCTACGCGGTTAAGCTATCCGAGGAAGAAACCAGCCGGGAGAACAGCCGTACATGGTATCTGCCGATATTCATAGCGCTGAATCCAAACAAGCCGAAAAAGATAAGGCTTGTATGGGATGCAGCCGCAAAGGCACACGGATACGCGCTAAATGACTACCTACTCAGGGGACCAGATTGCCTGAACCCACTCATAGACGTCTTGCTAGCCTTTCGGGTCAACAAAATAGCGATTTGCGGTGATATTGCGGAAATGTTTCACAGGATCAACATTCGCGAGGAGGATATGCAGGCGCAGCGATTTTTGTGGTATGACAAAGGCAGCGACAAAGTACGTCACCTACGTCATGCGAGCTATGACTTTTGGGATAAGCTGCGCGCCGTTTATAGCGCACTTTGTTCGAGATAAGAACGCGGAAACCCACAAAGAAGAGTTCCCATTGGCCTTAAACGCCATCCAAAGGGCGCACTACGTTGACGACTTCATCGATAGCATGAGGAACGAGCAGGAGGCCATTCACCAGACAAGTCATAGAAGTACATCGCAGAGGCGGATTTGAGATCCGTAACTGGTCGTCGAATTCGGAAGAAGTACTCAAAAGCTTGCAGGATAATGGCAACGCTGAAACCCAAAAGCCGGTGGATTTTTGTGCAACAGAAAAGATACTTGGCATGTTCTGGGACCCACATAATGATATGTTCAAATTTATCTGCAGATTTTCAAGGCTGAAGCGTGATGTGCTGGCGGAAAACGCAGTCCCTACCAAGCGAGAAGTATTACAAGTTTTGATGTCGATCTTCGATCCATTGGGATTCTTATCATGCCAAACGATCGGACTAAAAATACTCCTCCAGTCCATATGGCGGCAAAAAATTGAATGGGATCAGGAGCTACCTGAGAGAATTCTAGAAGAATGGCGCCAATGGAAAACCATTTTGCAAGACATAAGGAGTTTCGAGGTCCCTAGATGCTTTTCCACAGCCACATCGGAGCCATGTCAAATTGGACTCCATACATTCGTCGACGCCAGCGAGCAAGCATATTCTGCAGTCTGCTACTTGCGCGTGGCAACGGATGACAGAGTCGTCGTATCTTTGGTGATAGCGAAATCTAAGGTGGCACCTTTAAAACCACTTTCGATTCCGCGGATGGAGCTGCAGGCAGCAGTTATGGGAGCACGCTTAGCCCAAAAGGTGCTGAGCACACGCAACCTCCGAATTGACAACGCCACATACTGGTCGGACTCGAAGACAGTGCTGCAGTGGCTAACAATGGACCCCCGCAACTTTCATCAGTTTGTGATGCACAGAGTCGCCGAAATTCTGGAAACAACACTGGTCGAGCAATGGCGGTGGATTCCTTCAAAGCTGAACGTAGCAGATGGAGCTACCAAGGTCACCGGGCAAACCCAACAAGAGACGTGGATAACGGGCCCGGAGTTCCTGAAGACCGATGCGAGCAACTGGCCAATATCCAAGAAGCAGGAGAGCATCATCGATACCTCGGAGATCCGGAAACATGTGATGACGACGCATACGAAATCAGTGGTTATGTTTAACGCGCACGATTTCTCAAATTGGCGGCGGTTATACAGAGCAGTGGAGCTAGTAATCCTGTTCATCGATCGGCTGCGGGCGAAATGTGCCGGACAAGATATGCCAAAAACCACGACAACGGCTCATGTTAGTAAGGCAAAGATGCTGCTATATAAACAATCTCAAGCCATCGCCTTCGCCGCAGAAATGAAAACGTTATCCGCGGGACCGGCGCTCCTCAAGGGAAGCAGATTGGCCGGATTGAACGCGTACCTGGGCAACGATGGAGTACTACGAACTAGAGGCAGATTGAACGCGGTTGACATAGCTGAGGACGCCATCATACTAGCTCCAGAATGCCGAATAACCAACCTCATAGTTAGAAGCTTCCACGAAAAGTACCACCACCTCGCTCATGAGACTGTAATAAACGACATCAAAAATTCGTTTTATATCAGCCGGCTACGAGTACTGCACAAATCTGTGCGAAACACATGCCAACGATGCAAGATCGACAGAGCGGTCCCCAGACCACCCCAGATGGCACCGATCCCGAGGGCAAGAGTTGGAAGCTTCGAGAGGCCGTTCACCTATACAGGCGTCGACTATTTTGGCCCGTTGTTGGTGAACGTCGGCCGGCGCAAAGAGAAGAGATGGGTAGCTCTGTTCACCTGTCTTACGTTGCGCGCGGTGCATTTTGAGATCGCCTACAGTCTAGATACTAGTTCATGTATCATGTGCCTAGCCAATTTTATGGCCCTTCGAGGGACACCGAGGGAAATATTCTCAGACAACGGTACGAATTTCAGAGCCACGGAAAAAGCCGTGCGCGAGGAGCTGAAAAAGATCGAGCACGATAAGATCACTATTAAGTTCGACGGCATAAAGTGGCGATTCAACCCACCAGGAGCACCGCACATGGGTGGAGCATGGGAGAGACTCGTCAGGACAACGAAAGGAATCTTGAAGAACATTTGCCCAAGTTACTCTTTCAACGACGAGGGGTTGAGAAACGCACTGATGGAGGCGCAATTTATCATCAACTCGCGACCTCTCACGTTTGTAAGTTTGGATTCAGAGGATGACGCCGCCCTAACTCCAAACCACCTGCTGCTAGGATCAGCGAACGGATACAAGCCGCTGCCGAAAGAGGGAATGAATCTGAAGCGTAGATGGAACGAGACTCAGCGCTTCGGGGACCGCTTTTGGCAACGATGGGTTAAGGAGTATGCACCCGTATTAACCAGGCGCACCAAATGGTTTGAGAAGGTGCCTCCAATCACCATCGGGAGCATCGTCGTAGTCGTGGATGAGCTTCTTCCCAGGAACCTGTGGCTAAAAGGACGCGTGACTGACGCAGTGATGGCCAACGATGGACAAGTTCGGCGGGTGACAATCAAGACGCAGCATGGCGCTATAGAAAGACCAGCAACAATGGTAGCAGTTCTGGACGTCGGCTTGGAGAATGGTAACTGACCACGGATCGGGATCAATTACGGGGGAGGGAATGTTACCGCCGTCATAGACTTAAGTTTAAATCGTTAATATTAGTGTTGAATAATGTTTAGAATAAGTTCTGAAAAATGCTAGACGGAAGCTTATCGATAGATGAAAAAATGGCGTAAGAACGAGGCGTTTGCGATCGCTAGGTGAAGCTAACGAGGCGAGGGAAAACGACGAAGTTTTTTAGCTCGCGCGCCCAGCATTTGATTTGAATAAAGGAAAGAACAACTAAATCGATGTTTGCTTAAAGAATCGTGCACCAACCTCGCCCCGACCTCAACAGTGATGATGATGATTGCTGTTGTTGCTGTTTAAATAATGATGCAAACGATATATTAGATTGTATATTTGCATAATGTTTAATGGTACGATTTATTTTGCTATTATTTATATTTTTAGCCTCTTTTAATTCTTTAGCTTTTTGCCTTTTCATGATTAGTTGTTGCCTTATTGGGCAAATTCTGGCATTGGCCGTATGATTACCTTTGCAATTGATACAGACTATCAATTGTTTGGTCAATTGCATTTGCTCAGCATTGTTGTTATCATTAGAATTTAAATTTAATTGAATTTTACATTCGCCAGGTAGATGCTCTTCGGCACATTTAACACATCTGTATGCTATGTTGCAATTGGCGGCCACATGTGTAAAACGTTGGCATTTATGGCATTGTAGTATATCTTTGGGATTTGGTTTAAATTGTTCAATGCTGATGCGGCAATTGAGCAAACAATTGATATTTACAATTTGCTGGATATCAATTGTTTTGGCCACTTGAAGTTGCCATAAATTATTCTTATATTCAACCAATTTGGTAATATTTATATTGTTAATTTTTTGTTTTAAAGCCATCGTTATGTCATCTGCATTATAGATGTTAGATGGTAATTTTTTAATTATCAGATTATAGGGTTTGAGATGTTTTGGGGTAAATGTGAAATGTTTAATATTATTAGTTTTTAACATATTAATTATTAAATCAGAATCGTTAAATGTATTTGTTTGTATATTTATGATATTTTTATTAATCATATTTAGTAGGAAATTGTTATGTTTCAATTTGTTTGCTATTTGTGTATTGAGAATTTTTAAATTTTGATTATAGCTTACTATTATTGGTGGTTTAATATTTTTCCTATTTATATTTACAGCAGCTGTTGCTGTTGTTGGAGTTGTTGCTGTTGTTACTGTTTTAGCAGCTATGGCAGGTATTGTTGTTGTTGTAGATGAATTATTTTTCTTATTCTTAATATTATTATTATTAATGTTAGTGTTGAGATTAGTATTATTTTTAGATTTTTTATTATTATTCTTTTTATTTTGTTTAGATTTAGCAGATTTGGATGATGCTGCTGCTGCTGCTGCTGCTGCTGCTGCTGTTGATGTTGATGGGCCCATTGCCAAATCAATTCCCCCATCATCATCAACATCAGCATCAGTTTTATCATTGTTGTCATCGTCGCCAATGCCAACGCCGAGTGCATTATTACTGCAGGAGCTATCATTTATATTTAAATCATCATCGGCAACGTCATCATCATCATCATCCTCAACAACATCCATCACCAAATCACGGTAATAATTATTGGTGATTGATTGATGACGATGATGATGCTGCTGCTGGTGCTGCTGTCGCTGTTGCTGTCGATGACGACCCAACGGCGACAACGACGATGACGATGGCGGTGGCGGCGATGGCGTTTTTATTTTTGATTTTTTTATTAACTGAGGAAAGTCCTCATCTGAATCATTTGATTTATTATGTATACGTTTCCTAATAATGGGCATGTTGGATGTTATAATTGATTTATGTATATTATCATTATTGATATTATCATTATTATCATTTTCATTTAATTGGCTTTTCAATATTGTATTTTCAGTTCTCAATTGGTGCAGCTCATCGAGCAAGCCACCCAATTGATCTACATCCAATATGTCCATTAATTGGGCAGCCATATCATTGGTTTCTGTATTATGAACTGATTTTTGTTTTTGTTTTTGCTTCTTCTTAATATTATTATTATCATATTCATTTGTTTCCGAATCGGAAACTGAAGAGTTTGGTGAAAATATGATTTTTATGCTATCTCTTTTATTGCTATTAATATTAGTATTGTTATTGTTATTTTTAATATTAATCTTGTCATTTGGATTAGTATCATTTTGTGTTGTATGATTTTGCAGTTGTTGTTGTTGTTGTTGCTGCTGCTGTCGTTGACGCAGCTGCTGCTGCTGTTGCATTTGTAATTGAATGGATGTTCGGTGGATGTTTTCGTTGCGAACATACCAAGGTGCCCCTGTGATAGTTCTCAAGATTTTTGATTGTGCGCGCTGTATGATGTCTATGTTGCTGCTGCTCGCGTTCCCCCACAGCTGGGAGCCATACGTCCAGATTGGCTTTAGGACTGAATTGTACAGTAGTAACTTGTAGTCCAGGCACAGTGGCGATCGTGAGTTTATGATCCAGTGGAGGCTGCTGGCTTTCAGTTTTAGATGCATCTTTTTGCATTCGATGTGCTTACGCCAGGTAAGTCGTCTATCAAGGTGAACGCCAAGGTACGTTATGTCGTTAGCTTGAGGGATCTGCATACCGTTTAGTAAAAGCGGAGGGCATGTTTGTCTATTAAGAGTAAACGTTATATGTTTACACTTTTGTTCGTTTATTTTAATGCGCCAGTCGGACAGCCACCTTTCCACTATTGTGAGATGATTAGCCAGTTGGGTTGTTGCCTGCGTTGGGCATCTGGAGCGACTAAGAATAGCGGTATCATCGGCGAACGTTGACGTTGTTAGTTGTGCGCTCGTAGGAATATCCGCAGTATACAAAACATATAGACACGGCCCGAGTGCGCTTCCCTGTGGAACTCCAGCTTCGATGGTGTAGTCGCCCGAAGTAGCTGCGTTGCATCTCACTGAGAATACCCTATTGAAGAGGTATGATTCCAGTAGCTTGTGGGTGTATGTTGGCAAATACGTTTTAATTTTGTGCATGAGTCCGATGAGCCAAACTCGGTCGAAAGCTTGAGATACGTCGAGGAAAATAGCGCTGCAGTATTCTCGTTGTTCGAAGGCTGAGCGTATTTCGGATGTTAATCTGTTCACTTGTTCGATGGTTCCATGGTTTCTTCGAAAGCCAAATTGGTGTGCCGGGATGATATTGCAAGCTTCCAGATATGGTATTATGCGAGTTAAGGATGTAGTCTCATGTGTGAGGTTGAAAAAATCGATTTTTTTTTTTCACACATTTCGATAGTATTGTTTATTAAGAATGTACTGTTAAAGTTTCAAATAAAAATATCAAATAATGACAGAGATACAGCCCATAATCGAGAGCGCGCCTACACCGAAAAGTATGAGTTTCTCGGTAGCGTCTATACTTTAAACGCGTTTTTCTCGGAACGACATTTTTGTGTGCGGCGCAGGTGATTCACAAAATTCTATGGTACCGATCTAGCTGAAATTTGGATATGTTGTTCTAAAAAGTAACACCTCTGTCCCGTACTAGAATCATTTATTTTTAATGATTAGTTTTTTTTTTATCATTAATTTAAGATAAATTTTTTAAATTTTTTAAAATTTTTTTTTTTGTGAGTTCGCCATTTTGTTGTTTATTGATGAAAATATTTCATTCTAGTACGGGACAGAGCCATAAGCTTACAAAACAATAATCTATTCTAATTTTTTCTTTCGGATGACTCTAGCAGTCGAAATCACCTGCGCCAGGGACCTACCTTTTTTTTTATATGCATACTTTGGCATGCTATAGTGTATTAAACTACACAAGAATAAATTAAACAAAATTTTTTCAAATAGTTTATGATGCCTATAAAAACATATGTGAAAATTGGAACGAACGCATTATTTTTTATTACAAAAAAAAATTTTTGAAATAACCTCTAAAAAGTAGGCCGGAACATGAGTCTACATCCTTAACAAGCATTTTTCAAACAGTTTAGACAAACTAGATAGAAGGCTTATTGGTCTGTATGATGACGGAATTGTGTGGTCTTTTCCAGGCTTCGGTATCATTATAATAATGGATTTCTTCCACTTTTTTGGGAAATAGCCAAGATTAATGATTCCATTAAATAGTTTGCAGACGACCTCTATAGCGCATTTTGGAAGTTCGATCAGCATCTTTGGGGTCAATAGGTCACCACCGGGAGCCTTTTTTGGTTTTAGCCCTCTTATGACTTTTTCGATTTCGTTCGGCCGGAATGGAGGTGCGGCTGGCTGAGGGGAGGACTCTGGCTGAATTACTGGCAGGAGGAATAAATTTGTTAGAATAAATAGTTTCAGCTCGGTCTTCGTTGCTGCGAGCCCAGCATCCCGAAGAGTTTCTTATCGGGGTGGTCGTTTCAATTGGGGCACTAAGATTTGGGTGGGCCCTCCCCATGGGGTAATTTGTGCTTGTTGGCGAGAGATTCTGGATGTACCTCAGCTGTGCATTTTCTTCCTGTTGGTGAAGAGCCTGGTCGAGTGATCGGGTTGCTTCCTTAAGGCGTTGTTTTGAAGCTGGTGATCTGCTGTTTTGCCAATCACGACGCGTGCGCCTCTTTTCTCGCACGTCTACTTCTTTCCTATGAGGAGTAGAGATTTTAGCTGCCGCAACGAGTACTTCTTCCAGGGCGCTCGTAGTGTAGTCGATGTCCGATTCCATGTTAAAATCCGGGGCGAGTTCTATGTGGGCACTCACGTACTTTTTGTATTTTAGCCAGTTTGTTTTTGTCGTCGTCAGACTGAAGGGGTGTTCGGTTATTTCTGGGCTTTGAAGAAGCGTTAGAAGCACAGGCGAGTGGTCTGATGATAAGTCCGAGACTGCTTTGGCACTTATTAGATTGCGAGGTATGTTTTTTGTCACTGCAAAATCAATAAGGTCTGGGAGCTTTCGTGAGTCTGTTGGCCAGTATGTGGGACTTCCAGGGGAAACGTAGTCCAGTTTATTTTTCACATTTATAATTGCATTGTACAATTGTCTTCCTTTGGGAGTCACTAGACGTGATCCCCAGTGCGTATGTTTGGCGTTGTAGTCTCCTGCGGCTATAAATCGATCCCCAAGTGAATTGTAGAAGTCCATAAATTGTCCTTCCGAGATTGAGAAGCGAGGAGGGCAGTAAACGGCAGCAATTGAAAGGATTCCGTTGCTTGACTGAATTTGTATCGATGTGGCCTGCAAGAAGTTTGTTGCAAACCTTTTGTGAAAATGGTGTTTAATTCGTTCTCTGATTAGAACTCCAGTTCCGCCGTGGGCTTTCCCATCTGGATGATCTGTGCGGTAGATTGTGTAGCCTCTTATATGAAAGTTGTATTTGCTTGTAAGATGCGTTTCCACCAGTAGCATAACGTCAATATGGTTTTCGGTCAAGAATTGTGACAATTCTAGTTTATGCCGTGAGACACCATTGGCGTTCCACATTGATATTCGTAGCGCCTGCATAGATTATTTGGACTGTTGTGCTACGAGCAGCTGTATCACCATGTTCTGGTTTTGAACAAGCGTTTGCATGGTCGTTTTCATGAATGACATAAGCTCCATCATACTTTGTTGGAGGGTAAGCATCATAGTTTTCGTTTTGCTGTGTGGCTGTTCTGGGGCCTGTTGAGCGCTTTGAGAGTTAGGCTGAATTGGAATTTCCCTTCCAGATCGTAGAGCATCGGCATAGGAGAAGCCGTTGGTGGTGTTTAGTGGACCGAATGAGGATCTCGCAGCTTTGGCGAAGAAGACGTCTGGCGTGGTTTTTGACGAAACGTACGCATTCTGTGGATTTTGGTTGCGCGTTGCGGTCGCTTGACGCATGCGACTCCTTAAATCCTTATACACAATACATCCTCTATAGTTTGCCGTATGGCTGCCTCCGCAGTTTCCACATTTCTTCACGGTACTGTCCTTGTTTGTAGTGCAGCAAGCGGACTTGTGGGCGTCCCCGCAGACTACACAGACAGCCCGAAGTGTGCAGTAAGACCTTGTGTGTCCATACTCTTGACAATTAGTGCATTGCACTGGACCGTTACGTTTATGTGGCTCTTCAACAGTGATTTTCCGATGCAAAAGATATTGCAGGTTGTAGATTGGGTGGACTTCGTTCTTCTTCAGCGACCTGCTTTCAGGCTCGAGCTCGACCTTGAAGAGGGGTTGTGGCTTTTTATCTTTATTTAGAATGTTAATAACATTCTTGGCGGCGAAGCCCTTTTCTTTAAGGGCGGTTTTTATTTCCTCGGCGGTAACATCAGGTTCTATTCCCTTTACTACCACTTGTAGGCCCTTACTGCTTTTCAGCTGGTACGTGTAATAGTTTTTCTGTACAGTGTCCAGATATTTTGACACTATTCGGAAGTGCTCTTCAGTCTTGGTTTGCACCTTTGTTTCATGGATGTTCCCTTTGATAAGCGGAACAACATGAAATTTTTCACCGTTCCCGATCAACGACGCAATTTTGTTGACCAGGGCACTCGAGCTTTTTTCCCTAATATAGATTGGAGGGGGCTTGGGTTTTTTTGCGGTGTCTTGGGCTGGTTGGTTTTCCTCAGCTAGCTTCCTGCAAAGCCATCACAGCAGAGCTCTGGAAGCGCAAATCTGTCTTGAAATCCTGAGCTATTTCACGCACCAACCGCTGGAATGGCAGTCTACGGATCAACAGCTCAGTACTCTTCTGGTAGCGACGGATCTCACGGAGAGCCACAGTTCCGGGGCGATAGCGATGGGGCTTCTTTACTCCTCCGGTGGCTGGCGCACTTTTACGTGCGGCCTTTGTAGCCAGTTGTTTGCGTGGGGCCTTGCCACCAGTCGATTTACGAGCAGTCTGCTTTGTACGAGCCATTTCAATTTCCAAATTCACTGTTCTCTTCGCGCCTCTAATAACACAATAAACGTGCTGCCCGTTTCGCTACCTCTTTATATACCAGAAACGCCGAGGGTTGAAAAGAGGGAGATAGAACGACATGCCATTTCGTCTATTGGGTTTACGAAGAGCGGGAAAAGCATATCGCTCCGAACTCTTCGAATTCTCGTTGAATCGGTATAAAGAGCGGTGGCTCCTTCCGCGTTAAGTTAGCCATACTAAATGACAAGTGCAATGTTTTCAGGTTTGGGTATTTACATTTGCCAATAAGAGTTAGAGCGAGAGCGAGCGTTAGAAATACCGTTAGACTTTGATTCTTAGAATTGAAAGGGTTGTGGTAACAAGTGTATATAAGAAGCGCTTTTTGGTAGTGTTGTGTAAATACTGCTCTTTTAGGTGAACATGTTCACTTGTTCTTTTTTTTCAAAAGAGTCAACTCACTCATATTGCTCACTTGCTCACTGTTCATTGCTCAGTTGCTCACTTGCTCACTGTTCATTGCTCAGTTGCTCATTGCTCAGTGAATTACCAAGCCAATGATTATGATTAGATTATGTTTCATAATTAATTTTCAAACTTACCGATATTTTTACATTTTAATTTGTGGCAAAACTTTTGCTCCCTTCATTGGGCATTTAAAAATAGTAAAACGAAATCCTTCATGGATAATTGAATTCCATCCATAATATTCCATTTTCGGTTTAAATTCTGTACTTATTGAATGAGAACAAAATGTGCAAAAAAGAGTAACTAAGCACAAATGAACAAGGGAGCAAGTGAACAAGTGAACAAAAATGAACAAGTGAACAAAAATGAGCAAAAATGAGCAAGTGAACAAAAATGAGCAAGTGAACAAAAAAGAACAAAAAGGAAGGAACCAGTTCGCTCACTCAGTTGAGTGAACAACTCTTTTTTGTTCACTCACTCATGAGCAACCCAACACTACTTTTTGGGTGGTCGTCGTCACTTGATCCTGACAATTGGTCACAGTTGGACGATCCGACCCTAAAAACTCTAAAGTGGTGAAAAAGTTAAAAAATAGTGAAAAAGTGGAAAAATCAAAAAGTAGTGGAAAAGTAACAATCAATAAAAACAGTGGAAAAAGTCCCAAAATAGACCAAAAATTAAAAATAATAAAAACAACAATATTGAAACAATAAAAAGTGCAAAAAAATTTATAAAAACAACAACAACA